>NW_026712095.1:0-12225 GCF_026419965.1 Kogia breviceps
TCACTTAATTTTGTAATCGTTTGTTTTAGGAAGCTGAAATCTCCTCACTAATCTTATGGTGATTTAATGCCAATTATTTAATTCAATGTATTATTGAAATTAATGTATTATTGATTTCATTCAATGTATCATAATTTATTCCATCACTTAAAAGATTTTAATTTTTTTTCCAGTTTGAAAACTATATGACTTACTTGTATATGTTATTTTTTAGTTAAAATAAGTAATTCTGCCAGCTTAATTTTAAAGCACAACATGAATCTATTTCTTCCACAGCAAGAAAACCTTAAAAATGTAAAATGCTTACATGGCCACAAGAAGATGGTCATCCCTGGAGCTGGGGATGCTATAACAGTCTCTAGAGTTGGGCATGTGGAAAAAAGAACCCAGAGGGCAGAGTGTACAGTCGAATCTTGAATGAGCTGAGAGCACTCCAGAAGTGTGTGTCTGGGTGAGAAGACACCTACCTAGTTCTAGCTGATTCTAACACCAGCAGGTCTATCCAATACCTGTTACATGGAAATGTTTCCAGAGCACAGCTCAGCTTCTCTGGAAGGACTGAGAAAGAAGGTGGGGCCCCAAAGAGCAACTGAGATTTAGGGTCAGTAAACAGGGGCAAGGCAGGAACCATGCTATTAAGACTGGAATTTATTGCAGGAGTATGGATGTCACAGTTTTATATAAGGCAATTATAGCCACTGTAATCTATAAAGCACCAGATATTAGTGGGTTTTCATCATGGAACTTTATTTTTCACTTAAGTTTTAAATGAATGTTACTGATTGATGAGTGTCTCTCCTTCAAACAATGATTCAGAAGCAGATACTCTTTCCATCTTAAGATCGTCAGTTTTATCATGAAGATTTCAAGGTTGTCATGCGTTTCTGCATAAGCAGTCAAGGGACGAGAAATTGAATGAAGGGACCATGAGTAAGAGGCTTTCATGGGACAGGGATGTAAGGGACACACAAAACTCCAATCACACATACCTCGGTGGCGTGGCCAAAGCCAGCTGGGAAAGAGAACACCAGCCAGAGATAATGGCCAATGTGATCTAGCTGTGGGTCCAGGAGGAGGAAAATGGGGCTTTGTTGAGAGGTTAGCCAGTCTTTGCCACACTCAGGACCTAGAATTAGTGAAAGAATCAGAGAGGCTTGGTACGGACCCTAAAGGGCTCTTGACATTGATATTCTTATGTTTCCTCTTTCTCTACAGGCAAAAGGAGCCCCAGAATCTTGGGAAGGGCTAAATCAACAAGGAGGCTTAGTGATCCAGTCTTATAGCTTAAAAAGACAAAGTAATGCTGTGGAGGGATAGTGCATCTACAAAATCAAATTCTGACCCACTCTAATTCTACTAATCAAGAGGACAGGATTGGCAGGTGACCTAGAGAACCCAAAAAGGGATCAAATAAGCACTGCCGAAGTATTGATATGAAATAGAGAATATGGCTGAGAGATACTGTCAACAATAATGAAAGAAATAGCTGCTCACAGAGACAATGCCATCACATAAGAAAATTGAAATTTGGTGAATGCCTATGGAACTAAGAAGAAATTTCTTCTGAAACCTTAACATTTTTCCACCTCATTAATTTTCCTAGTGAGGACATGCAATGCTGGTTGACCTATGGGCATTTACTGTACTTTGACTACCCACGTCGGCCTTGATTTTGCTACCAGCAGGATAAAAAGCCACCACTGACATCAGACTTAATCTTCCATTTCATTCTATCAGCCTTAAGAGTTAAATAAGAGTTTTCTCTATATAACTTTTCCTTTTGTACTTTTTAGCATATATACATTTTATTAAAAAATTTTTTTCCGTTTTTTTAAATTTTTTTTTATTGAAGTATAGTTGATTTACAATATCATGTTAATTTCAGGTGTACAGCATAGTGATTCAGATATCTATCTATCTATCTATATATATATTTTTTTTTTTTCTTTTTCAGGTTCTCTTCACTTATAGGTTATTATAAAATGAAGCATATATGCATCTTAATTTTTGTTTTAAATGTATTCCACTTCTTAGCTTTAAGGCACTGAAACTCTTCTACAGTCACTTGTCATTTTCTTTGGAAAAATAAATTTCCTATAACTTGGAATGACCCCTGTATACAAGAAGCACAATGGGACCCCAGGCAGAGGGACAACAGGGGCACCCCTATAGCCAGACCAAGCAATACCTTCATCTCAGAGCAAGGTGTGAACTGGCTTCTGCAACCCCTTCACAGGTCACTCATAAATCTGTGAATCTCAGAATAAAGTAACAATATAGAGAAGTACATGTTCCTTGTGAGACATCCAAAATGCCAGCTGGTTATTTTCTTAACCAGTGTTCATCTAATCCATTTGCTAAGCATTGTGGCTTTACAGCAATTCACGACGGAGGAAATGGTTGCTTAATTGCCCAGAAGAATTTCCTAGAGATGCTTCAGTAATAAGAACTTGTCTTTCTCCGCCCATGATCCATGAATAACAAAACAATTGAAAATGAAAGTCACACTGAAAATATGACAATGGCATCTCTAGTCAAAATAAAGCACAGAATTGAGATAATTATTTGAATATATCACACCCCTCCCCCTCAAAATGCCCATATTTTCCATAGCTCAGTTTGAAGCTTTCTAGTTCTGGAGAATAAAGTGTAACTTAATTATTTTCTTTACTTCATTATATGTGAACACATTCAGCCAAAGAGATAAAGTGTCAAGAAACACCCTTTTTATTCTACTCAACTATCTCCCACCCCAGCTTGTGTATCATTTTCCTTAGAGGTGTTGGGGGGAGGGACAATTTCCCCCTATGCTTTTGGGGTTTTTTTGGGGCTGGTCTGATAGTTAAATTGACACAAGAAAGATTAACAGGAGAAAATCAAATTTAATTTTGTACATACCGAGGTCTCATAGATATAGGACCTAAACAGTGACCAAGGCAGGCAGCTTTTATACTTTTTTAGACAAAAAAACAATACATTTGTAAGGAATTGACAAGGCAAGGAAACTTAGGTTTGGGTGCTTAATAAGTGAAGAATCCAAGCAGAGTTTGTTTACTCAACCTTCTGGGCCCTGAATTCCCTGTCTCTAGTAATAAGGATGTCTCCGTACCCTCCTGGTGCAGGGAGGGTATTTTTCACATGGGAGGTTTTATGTCCTGCTTTCTGGGGACAAAGGAGAGTCAGAGTTTTCTTGCACTGGCTGTTTCTTAAGAAACCTTAGTTCTAAATAATCAATATGCCACTTTGGCATATTTGGGGGCGACTTGCCCTGAACCCTAACAGGAGTCCTGGATTAAGAGTCAGACTACTCGGGTTTACACTCTGTCTCTGTCCCCAGCTAACACTTTGCTTCTGGATCAGTCGCTCTGTTTCTCTGGATCTTACCTATAAAGTGACGAAGATAGAATAGCTCAGATTTCCAATCAATCATATGATTCTATAATTCTATTTTCTCCTAAGAGAAAGTTCCTAATTATTAGCATGAGAACACTTTGCAAGCTTTAAAAGGTATTATAAAATATTCAATTTTATTGACTGTGTTAGTATTCTATAATGTAGACCAAGTCAACATGTGTTCGAGTATGACTAGAAAATGTGCTTTCTTTTGCCATCATGTTTTCAAACTAAATCTTCAGCCTCTTTGTCTCCAGTCTTCTCCCACCATTTCTAGAAATGTAAGTTCACTGTCTTTTTCCAAAGAAACCCAGAATTGGTCTCCTTGAGGATATCCTTAAGAGTAATGGCCAGAAGAATCAGGCTTATCTATCTAGACTGAAACAATTGAGGTATGGATGTGAATTGAACAAGAGGAAATTTAGGAATGTTTTTAATATATTCCAGAGAATGAATTATTTTAAGATGTGTCGAATGAATTGCCTTTTCAAGAGTTATCTGTAATACAGGAGCTTCTATGAATAATTATGCATATTTAACAGGTTAGTGACAACAGTATTATCTCTCGTATTGTGTGCTAATTAATAAGGTCACTTTCCAGATGGTCCACAGTCAGGACCTTCAGTCCACGTATCAGTACAAAATTGGCTTCTTGGTGAAGAAAGTTAAGCTAAGAGAATTTTTCTGCAATTTCCAAGGGAAAAAGTGATGACGGTAATAGCAGCTTCATTTAATAGAAATTATGTTTGAAGCATTGAAACTTCAGGTTCTTCAGGAAGTAATAGCTCCTGAGTTCCCAGCACTGTAGTAGATGTTTTTTATATATTATTTCTAATCTTCATAAAAATAGTCAAGCTATAAATTACTCCCATTTTATAGTTGCTGGAACTGGCACTTGGAATGTTTACATGTTTTCAATGACTCATAGTTAATAAATGCTTGAACCAGGATTTATATCCAGAACTGTCAGACTCCAAAATCTTTCAACCTCTTGACCACTGCTGCCCACAATTGTCACCACCAGCCTTATGTGGCCTTAGTGACTTGTCCAAAGGGAGATTTTAAAGACTTAGGACTAAAAAATAGAAAATATTTCATTAATAGAGCTATGGTCTGAATGTGTACTCCCCAAATTCCTATGTTGTAATCCTAATGCCCAATGTAATGGTATGCGGAGGGTGGAGTCCTCAAGAATGGGATTAGTGCCTTTATTAAAGAGACTCCACAGAGCTTCCTCACCCGTTCCATCATGTGAGGATACAAAGACCTGGAAGAAGGCCCTCACTCAACCATGCTGGCAACCTGATATCAGAGTTCAGCCTCCAGAATGGTGAGAAATACATTCCTATTGTTTATATGCCACCAGTCTGTGGTATTTTGTTATAATAGCCTGGACAAATAGAAATAGATTTTATATTGATTACCTATTGAAATAATAATATTTTAGGTATTTGGGTTAAATAAAATATGTTATAAAAATCCATTTCATCTTTTTTTAAAGTGGCTACTAGAAAAGTTAAAATTATGTAATGGTTTCAATAGCCCACATTCTATTTCCATGGGCAGCCTTGATCTATACAACATTACTTTTTTAAAATATAAATTTATTTATTTATTTTTGGCTGTTTTGGGTCTTCGTTGCTGTGCACAAGCTTTCCTTAGTTGCAGTGAGCGGGGGCTACTCTTCATTGCGGTGCGCATGCTTCTCATTGTCATGGCATCTCTTGTTGCGGAGCACAAGGCGCTAGGCGCGCTGGCTTCAGTAGTTCTGGCACGTGGGCTCAGTAGTTGTGGCTCGCGGGCTCTAGAGCTCAGGCTCAGTGGTTGTGGTGCACGGGCTTAGTTGCTCCGCGGCACGTGGGATCCTCCTGGACCAGCGCTCAAACCCATGTCCCTTGCATTGGCAAGCAGATTCTTAACCACTGCACCACCAGGGAAGCCCCCAAACATTACTTTTATAAAGATCCAAAACACAGGTCGTATTCTCATCATTAAAATCTCAAAAGTTTTGGCCAAAACCAAAATTAGTGCTTAGAAAACTTTATTGAAATTAGGAATTTTTCCTAATACTATCTGTTAATAAGGCTTCTAATTAACTCAAGTAATTCACATTAGTTTAGTAAATATAGTCATTACTTTTAAAATTATCTTAAGGCAAGGATCTGGAACTATTACTCATTAAAGTTAATTTCTAAATAATCTGATTCACATTGATAAGTTAAATACCATTTAAAAAAAAAGATGATATCTCTGTTCCTTAAGGAATTCCTTTAAAGAAAAAAAAAAAAGGAAAGGAAAGAAAAAACTGGTCCAGCTGATAGAAAAATTGTCCAAGATCCATGGGAGCTCAAGTCAATGAACCTGTAGCAAATGTATTGTTGGTTTTGAGACCAGTGTTATTCAATTCTTCTTAAAATAGTATCCATTAAAAATTCAGCCCCAAATTTGACACATCATCTCGACTGGAATAGGAATTAATCTGAAAAATTCTCATAATTGAAGCAACATCATAGAAATCCTTCCTAACATTTCTCATCTTCCTATATTCCCCTAACACTGAAAGTGGCCTCTCCCATTGCGGAGCACAGGCTCCGGACGCACAGGCTCAGTGGCCCTGGCTCACGGGCCCAGCCGCTCCGTGGCATGTGGGATCTTCCCAGACTGGGGCACGAACCCGTGTCCCCTGCATCAGCAGGTGGACTCTCAACCACTGTGCCAACAGGGAAGCCCCAAACTGTGTTTCTTAATCAGACTTCTGGCTGCTAAGCAATAAGTTCCATCTTCCCCACCCTGAACAGCTGCTTCTTCTGTTAACTTGGACTTCAAGCATCAGAGCTGTACTCATGGTTTACACATGCATAGCTCCTCTGCTTACACTCATCTATTGGTTCATCTAGAATTATATTTTGAGAGTCCACACTGTGCCTGGGACTGTTGTAGGTGCTTGGGATGTGTCAGTAAAAATAAAATAATTTTCCCACCCTTCTGGAATTTTAAAAGTTATATTGTAAGAATTTCCTGGTCTGGATTATAAATACCATGGAAGATTCCAAAGTCCCAGGACGACTGGAAGAAGAATCAGATTTATAAAATAAATGCATATTCTCATCAATCAGCTGGATTTATATCTGTTCAGTGGGCACGGAGTTAAGCCCTTTTATATGTATTATCTTGGGTAAAGGTGTTAAGTGATGTGTGCTGAGAAAAAGCCACAGAAAGATTTGAGTTTACTTGAAATGTTTTTTCATTCTGTGGAATTACATGACAAGCTTGTATAAGATATAAAGTTACAAACAGCATCAGATTCTTCAAGTAACAGGCATCACGACAAATCAGTGGTCTTAGGACAGAAAATTGGAGAAACCAAAGAGGACCATATGGCTTGGAACACTACCCATGCCCTTTAACCTCCCTTTCAGTAGACTCATCTTAAAGTCATGTGTAATACGCACATCATTGCCTGATGATCTGAAAAATGAAAGAGAAGACATTGTCCTAGCTGCACAGTAGATATCTCTAGTCTAGTGATGCAATCGAATGAGTTAGTCACAAGCTCTGGTCAGATCTTGTCTTGGCATTGACTAACTGTGTGACCTCCAAAGAGTGGCTTGTGCTTCCCGAGCCTCTGAGCTCTCACTGGTAAAATAAAGGTGTTGACATGATTGCCAGTATCCTCTTCTACTAATCCTGTACATTACAGATTCATGGCAAATATTTCTCAAGTTTGACAAGAAAATATTTTATCAGTCTCACTCTCTTCTTCAGTAAAATCCTACACTAGAGAAGCAAAGATTTTAATGATTTATAGAAAAACAGAACTGAAAATTAAAAATACTTCTTCATTTAAAATAAAAGGAATCCATCTTTGGAACAAGAGTTCTCTTGGTCATATTTTACAAAACACTTCTTTTTATAGGGCCCCTTTCATTAGTTTCAATTCAGAGCCCAGGGAAAACGTATTTTTTGAATTTTAATTAATTTTAGTTATTCTATACATATATATATGGAGAGAGAGAGAGCTCAACTTTTATGGGAAAAGGTTAAAGGTCTGAAGATAGTCCTGAATCCTTTATTCTTTATTTGTGTGAGGATACCTTTGTACCAATTCCCTGGTGAAAAACGCACCATGGAATTGAAGAAAGAAGGGAGGCCTGTTTGCTTTTCTGAGATGCTAATGCAGTCCCTAGGAAGTCACCTGTCAGAGGAGACAGTGATTCACTTGAACATTTGCCACCTTAATCTGGGATTTTATCTTCATTTTGCTAATTTTTCATGTCACTGTTATTGTTAGGTTCTTTTACAAAGTTGCTTCATGAACTTTTATATGTGCCGCACATCGCTGTATCTTTAAGGAAAAGATTTTGTCCATTTGTTACCGTTCATTCACTTGCTAACTTGAAATTTTCTTTGAAAAATAATTTTACTATTCTTATTTTTAACTCAGTGTTTTCATTTGTTTTGTGTTTGGCAATTCACATATATTTGAAATAAAACTACACAGAATTTTAGTCGAAGCAGACAAATTAGAGCTACTTAAAAGGCCTAGAACAACACCCCTGTCACTTTGGCTGCCTGTCTTTGGCTACTGATATAAATGTCTGGTGGATGCAGATAAGGATAATATGAAATACCAGGTAGAAGATTCACTAACCCCACAAAGGCAACCACGGTCAACAGCGATTGATGCCAGGCAGAGTTACTTAGCTTTGTCTAAAAGCATATTTATTATCTTAAGATAAAAAACACACGATCTAAGGAGATGGAGAATACAAAAAGTTACTGCTAAATCGTTTTGTGAAAATTATGAACAAATTATTGTTGCCAGCAGTATTACATAAAAATACTTTCAAAGGGGCTTCCCTGATGGCGCAGTGGTTGAGAATCCGCCTGCCGATGCAGGGGACACGGGTTCGTGCCCCGGTCCAGGAAGATCCCACATGCCGCGGAGCGGCTGGGCCCGTGAACCATGGCCGCTGAGCCTGCGTGTCCGGAGCCTGTGCTCCGCAACGGGAGAGGCCACAACAGTGAGAGGCCCGCGTACTACAAAAAACAAAACAAACAAAAAAAACTTTCAGAGCATTTTCTCCCACATTGGGAACTATCTTCCTTTAATTGCAAATTTAATGTTTTCGTGCTTTTAAATGTGTACACCTTTGATTACTTGTGAACTTAAATGTTATTTAATAGGTTTACTTCTTCCTTTGAGAATTTCTTGCTCAGCTTTTTCTGATTTTTGAGGGGATTCTTATCCATTGGTGTGAGTTCTCTGAGTCTATCTTTAATGGAGATAATATTTAGAAGCTAGTAAGTCAAATTATTTTCATTCTCAGAGATCCCTATTTTTTTTCAAATCACACCCCCAAGTTTCCCAGTTAAATACACCTGGAGGATGTAGAACCAAATGTTTATTCCATGGATTTTGGAGAGAATTCCCATCTTTGTCCTTTATATGGGAGCTAATCCAGGAAGCTTGTTGCTGTAGCATAGGAGACTATGACAAAGAGGATGAAAGAATCTTCCCTTCTGGACAAGAGACATGAGGAAAAGAGGGGACAGAGGAGTAAAATAGAAAGAAGGTAATCACAAGGGGTCTATCTCTCACTCCAAACCCTCAGTGATTCACTTTCCAGGAGAGAAATGCTTTTGTCTTTAGAAATACACAGGTAGGCAGCACATGTAATTAAGCCAGAAATGTGTTCACATTACAGATACTGAAAGAGATCATAAGCCCCTTATGTTACCTACAAGTACTGTGATCTTCACAAGTCATTTTCCCTTCTGTGTTCTTTCCCAACTCTATCTTCTTTCATCTCACAGCATCAGAGGGGATGGAGTCCTCAGACTGGCCCTGACTTCCCAGCTTCCTCCAGTCTCCACTTAAAAGTGGTGAGACTGTTTCTTCCTGGGACCAGTGCCTGCTGAGTGCAGTGGGGTTCCCATTAAGCAGTTTGAGCTTCATGTGTTGGCATCCTTCACAGGAGTCCCTAATTCTGGCCATTTGCTCCTGGTTTCCAAATGCTTGCCTACCATAGCCTCATTGACCAGATCCAGGTAACTCTTTGCCCTTTCAACAGGCATATGGGCACCCCTGGGTCCCTTGCTTGACATGCATAGGGTGGTGTAGGAAGCACTTCTTGAGGCTCTTTGTTACTGTCAAATGGCAGTTCTGAGCCATCGTTCCAGCATAATGGTGGAAGCAGCCACGTGTAAATCCTCTCCTGGGGTACTGCAGTTACGGGACCCCTAGTGGTATATGAGGAGGTGAGCCTCTCTTCATATGGTCTACTCCTTAACTTTTTGAATGTTTAAAATTAGCTCTCCAAGAAGTAGACTCAAGGGATTTGGGGAGAGGGTGGGGGAAAGTGATCAATCATTAACACGTCTATCTTCCTTCTCTACTTGTACTTTCTTTGTCATTCTCATAATGCCTTGAGCCAGAAGGGGTGCACATATTCTCTCTCTATAGAATATCTCTCTTTACTCTCTATGACTTCAAGATTCATGGCTGAGTATGTAGGTGCAGTGCCACTAATTGGAAATAGGAATTAACAAGGGCAAAAATAACAACTCCATCACATAATTAAGGATAAAATCTATACCTGTCATGTTTATAATAAATATTGTCCTAAAATTGCCTTTTCATTTTCATCGATGTTATTATGAACAAACCTTTTATTTTTATGTAGTAAAATATGAAGATTTTCCTTTATTATTTAAAAAAAAATACCTTGTATGTTTGGGAAGTCCTCCTCTATTCTATTCCTCCTCTATCCAGAGGTCAGAAGAATATTCATATAAATTATGTATAGAATTTTATAATATTATTTTTGATATAAACATATAAAATTTATTTTGATAATGGTATGAACTAAAAACCAAATGTTATAATTTTATAAATAACCATCTATTGTCCACCATTTGATGACTAGTCCTTCCACCATTTGATGACTAGTCCTCCTGTTGATGTTTCCTTTATCACAAACAAAATTATTATGAATTATATGGTAATCTATTTTGTATTATTGATATGTTGATTTTTAGCAGTATTATTCAGGTTTGATTTTCAATCTTTCTAATACTGGTCTTTCTTTTTTATATTAGCCTTTCTTTTTTATCCTTTAAAATGGATATGGTGTTAAAGTCTAAATAAATCTAGCTAGGTTTGATTAGAATTACATTTAACCCAAACGTTAATTTGGGAGGAATTTATTTCTTTAAAATATTGTTTTGCCATCAAGAAACATGGTATGTGTCTCACTCTACACATTCAATAAAGTTGTAGTTCCTTTTCATGTGTGTTATATAGTTCTTAAAATGGTTATTCTAAATTTTGTCAACATTTTATTGTGACTTACAATTTGATTTTAATTGGTTATAGTTGATATGTTTAAATATATTCTTAATTGCCTCCTTTTTAAAATTTTCACTTAAAATTTTAAGTGAACAAGTCATATCATTTGCATACAATTATTTTCCTCCTCCTGTTCAATAGGTAACCTCATTTATTATTCTTATTTTATTTTCATGTATTTCAGATGAGTTTTAGAAAAATCTTAGAGATGGAGGTTATAGCTAGAATCCTTGTTTTATTCTTGATTTTAATGAGAATATCTCTAACAGTACATCATTAGAATGGTAAACACTAATTTCTATGTAAAGGAAAGTTGACAAAGACTTCACAAATGTTTTAAGACCTATGTGTGTTTATGTCACACACATACACATGCACATACACACTGTTTAACCTAAGAGTTTTAAATGTACCCCCCCCCAAATTTGGCATTAGTCCTAGAGAGTAACCATAGGTTCACTGAAGATGGATCCACAAACTGAAGTGGGGTGCACTAGTTTCCTGTGGCTGTTACCACAAATTACCACTAATTGGGTGGCTGAAATCAGAAATCTAATCTACTACAGTTTGGGGGAAGTCCAAAATCAACGAACTTGCAAAGCCTCACTCCCTTTGGAGGCTGCCAGGTAGTTCTTTGCCTCTTCCAGCTTCTGGTGGCTAGCTGTAGGACTTGACCTGTGACTATGTCACCCCCGTCTCTGCCTCCATGGTCACCCTGCCTTCTCCTCTTCTGTCTATCTTATCTCCCTTGCCTCTTTCCTATAAGGACATTTCTGATGGTATTTAGGCACCAACCAGATAGGTCCAGATAATCTCCTCCAAGATCCTTAACTTAATGACACCTGTGACCATATAAGGTAATATTTACTCTTTTGTCATATAAGGTAATACTTATAGGTTCTAAGGATTAGGGTATGAACATATCTTGGCAGAGGTGGGGAGGATGGTCACCATTCAAGCCACTCCATGGAGAGAAATGAGTTTTGGCAAAGACCAGATATCTTTTTCCTAGTGACAGAAAAGAGTAGGATCTTCATGCATTAGTCTCCTTGAGCTGCTGTACAAAATACCATACACTGTGTGCCTTAAACAACAGACATTTTTTTCTCAGAGTTATGAAGGTTGGGAAGTCCAAGATCAAGATGCTGGAAGGGTAGATTTCAATATAAGACCCCTACTCTTGGCTTGTAAGTGGCTGCTTTCTCCCTTTTTGCTCACATGACATCTCCTTTGGGCATCCACAGATCTCTCTCCCCTCCACCTCTTTAAGGTCACTAATCCTATCAGTAGAACCCTACCATTATGGACTCATCTAACCTTAATTAGCTTCTATATACCCTATCTCCAAATATAGTCACTTTGAGGGTTTAGGTGTTAACAAATTAATTTTGGGGGGACATATCTGAGTCCATAACACCCCATACTTCCTATAAATCCAGTAAATGTTGCTTTATTAAATAAAGCAGAGTCACTATTTTTTT
>NW_026712096.1:0-10830 GCF_026419965.1 Kogia breviceps
CCCTGACCTGTTTGAAGGGTCTGAACAGGATTCACCCTGCATTCATCCTTCCTAAAGAGATGTCTAAGGGGGATGAAAGCTTTGACTAATGGATTGCAAGAAACAATGTGAGTAAACAGTATTGAATTTAAGGAGTTGAGAAGAGATGGTTTTCATGGAAAATTAAAGGTTGAGCAAGGGACAGACACCAAATGTAAAGGCACTGAGTATATGAACTAAACCTAGACAGGACAGTAAGGTTGGAAAAGAAAGCTCTGAGCCATGTGGTGGTGCAGAGCAGGGCGATCAAGGGAAGATCAGGAAATATCTGTATATAAACTACTTTGAAGACAAGTCACTCACATAAACCTTTCTTGTCTTTGCAAAATTCATCAGCCGATAAAGAGCTGGAATGGGCAGGATCGCCAGACTGTTGTTAAATTAGCTAATGAAGGTCGTAATGTACCTGTATTACATGTCATTAGCAGTGGCCTTCCAGTAACAGATGGCTATATGAGAAAATGAGCCAGAAGGGAGGGCAAGCGTGTCCCAGGAGGTCTGACTTAGAGTCATGGCTTACTAAAATGTGTGGCAAGAAGGTAATGTTGATTACCATCTCAATTAAACCTTTGCATAAAGGCAAGCTTCTGTGTTCCCTGCCCGTAAAAAAAAAAAATGATCTGCTGCCTGCAGCTTGTCTTTATCCTGTCCTAATTCATCTCATAGGTAGAAGCCAACAATTCAAAGCATTGATGGGAAGTGATGGAGTTCTGATGGCCGGATCAGTCCTTGATGGCCTTAACCTCTTCATGAAGCCCCATTTATTTTTCTACCCTATCTCAAGGGTGTTTCTCAAACGTTCCATAACTTTGTATCCAATATCCTCCACCAGGTTATATTTCTTTTTTCACTTTTTCTTCTGAAAAAGTAAAACTATTTTCAAATGCCCAGCAAAACTGGAAGCACAGGAAGTAGAAAGAACCCTCCACCCCCACCAGCCATGTGAGAGCTTGTTGCCAACATGATGACCCTTCACCTGTGATTACTTAGAGCATTACTCTTACAAACAAGGACATTATTTTACATAATCTCAATACAATCAAAATTAGGAATTCAACATCGCTATATTACTACCATCTAATCCACAGACCCCATTTGAGTTTCACCAGTTCTCTCCAAAATATTCTTATGACAAAAGGATCCACTGCAGAATCACACATTGCACTGAGTTGTCATGCCTCTTTAATCTCCTTTCGTTTGATACGGTTTCTCAGTCTTTCTTTAACTTTCATATCCTTGACACTTTCGAAGATTACGTGCCTGCTGTTTTGTAGAATGTCCCACAATACGGGGTTTCCTCCTGGATAGATTCAAGTTATGAATTTTTGGCAGGATGATAACAGAAGGGCTGCTGCATCTTCTCAAATCTCGTGGTGCACAACTCCCATAACTGGCGATGCTAATTTTCATCATTTAATTAAGGTGTTTGTCTGCCAGACTTCTCCACTGAAAGATTTTTTTTTTTTTTTTTTTTTTTTTTTTTTTTTGCGGTACGCGGGCCTCTCACTGTCGTGGCCTCTCCCGTTGCGGAGCACAGGCTCCGGACGCACAGGCTCAGCGGCCATGGTTCACGGGCCCAGCCGCTCCGCGGCATGTGGGATCCTCCTAGACCGGGGCACGAACCCGTGTCCCCTGCATCGGCAGGCGGATTCTCAACCACTGCGCCACCAGGGAAGCCCGAAAGATTTTTTTAAATTAATTAATTAATTAATTTTTGGCTGCATTGGGTCTTCTCTAGTTGCAGCGAGCGGGGGCTACTCTTTGTTGCGGTGCGCGGGCTTCTTATTGTGGTGGCTTCTCTTGTTGAGAAGCATGGGCTCTAGGAGCGCGGGCTTTAGTAATTGTGGCATGAGGACTCAGTAGTTGTGGCACACGAGCTTAGTTGCTCCGCGGCACGTGGGATCTTCTTGGACCAGGGTCTGAACCTGTGTCCTCTGCCTTGGCAGGTGGATTCTTATCCACTGCGCCACCAGGGAAGTCCTGAAAGATTTTTAAAAACCTTTGTATTTAATAAGTATTTTGTGTTAATGTCCTGTCCCTCATCAAACTTTTGCCAACTAGTTTTTATCACCCATTGATGTTTCTTTTGTGAATTAATTATCACTATAAAGATTCCATTATTTCTTCTACATTTATTAGCTGGCAATTCTAATTTAAGGGAAAAGTTTTCCCTTCTTCCCATTCATCTCTTTATTTAAATCAGGATGGACTCATGGATTGTTACCCTACCTCATGAGTTATAATTCTTTGCCATCATTATTGATTTTGATGCTTGAATCATCTCAGATTTGGCCAGTGGGAGCCCCTTCAAGCTGACTCTGTCCTTATATCCTGTCCCCATGATTCTTTGAGCACTTCTTTACTTTGTGATACAAGGAGGCGTTCTAGGCTCTTTTTCTATTTTCCTGCCCTGGCCCTGCCATCACGCATTTCTCCATTTCTTCCTTGTAAGTATGTATGCTATTTAGAGACCAAGGTCTGGGTGTTAGGTGTACTCATTTTTGTTGGGGTGTTCCTGCTCTCAGGTGCTCTAGTGGACAGAGCTAGGAACATATGCATGTATGAACACATGTACACACACACACTTCCATTTGTATGTACTTCTATATTTAGCTACATATATCGAAAACCAAGAGTTCACTCTGATACTTACAAAACCAACTCAATACTACAGGGTTCATCCTAGTTTTCTCCCTTTCCATATTTGTAACTGCTTTCACCACATCTATATTTTACTGGTAGGTGAAAATTAAAAAGAGAGCTTCATGGATTCTAAACAAAGGGACCAAATAACTAGGAGAACAGGGATCAGGTATATACTTCCGCCCCCTCAGTTTGTTCTGTGAAAACTTATCTCAAACCTGTGCCTCTACATTCCATCTATAGTAAAAAGTGGGAGGATTTTGGAAATGGTGTAAAATTTAATTTTTGTTTCTAGAGCATCTAGGGGTCTACCAATGCAAGATAGAGTTATGTGGAATGATGCATCTTTTTCCTTAGTAATGAATAGTGAATGGGGCTCAATCAAAAAGTGAAAAAAATGACCCAGTTTTTATTGAGTGATGTTAAACTTTAGTAGTTTTCATCTTCAGTAGGCCTAAACGCATTCTCTCTTATGTAGTTACTTTCTGAATTGTGGGCAGTGAGAATTTAAGAAGCATTTCTATTTATCAAAAATCGATGTTTCTTTTAATGAAAGGTGTTTAGGAGAAACAAAAGGCACTCTTCCCACTGTACTGTTAGCAGTTGCTCTTCATTTGACAATACCAGGTTTCCATTAGCTTAGTGTAATTCAAGAGTCCCAATAATCATAGTCAAATGCTGAAGATGTTACTGCATAAGTCTGATTAGATCAGCTATTTGGATCTCAATTATTAATGAAATTAGTGTCCTAAATGTCAGCAAGAGCACTGCCTTAGGTAAAGGCTGTAAAGGAAATCACATTAGTGTGGAATTTCCCCTCCTTAGGGGCTCCTCTTAGATTACATTATTCACTTAGCTATCTCCTGTCAGGGAAATTGAAATGTTGGCCAAGATCTGATCCTGGGACACAACCAAATGGAGAAGTTAAGAGGTATTGCAATGGCATCAATTCCAAAACATTCGTGTGGTGCTGGGTACTGCCTTTGGTCCCATTTAGTGTTTACAAAATAGCACCAGCAAGGACAGCATAAACTGGCAAACAGAGAAGAACGGAATGGAAAGGAGGTCTTTTAGGAAAGATTGAGTGACATTCCATCCAATAGGCAAGTTTGTGTTTCTCATTTTCTGGAAGTACCTGGGGAACACTAGCAAGTTCAATGGCCCCTCTGTGGCCCCTTGGTCCTGGTGGCCGCCTCAGATGAGTCCTTTAATGATATTACTAGGCTTTGAATATTAACGCCTAGAAGGTAGAGACATGGTTTTTCTACGTTGTGCTGTGTAACTCCTCACAAGTGTTTTTATTTACCATCTGTAAAATGTCAGTCCTGTGAAGCTACACGGAGACCAACAATTTGTTACGACTTTGTTCCTACAATTATAGATGTATATACACATAGGGTCACACAGTGGGGCTTTACACATGGCTGAAAATATGCTCTGAAATGTTATAATTGTCTGATAAATTTCTGCTTCCTTAGAAATCAAGCTTTCTTTACAACAATTGACATTGAGAGTTTGGGGTATTCTCTTTCAGATTTACATTTATGTCTGAATAGTATATTTTTATTATCCAAAGTAGTCCTTGGCTTTTAGTAGCCCAGGGAGAGAGTCCCTTGGATCCATCACAGCTACAGAAACCTGGATGTCATTTTAGTATTAGGGGCTTTACATCCAGGCTGTACAAAGTCTGTGTAGGGTGATGAGTGTTTCTCTAAAGACGAGCTCTATAAACTTTCATGTTTTGAGCTGTACAATTCCCCTTAAAAATACTTTAGAATTTTATATATATATATATGTTTTCTTTTCCTAAATTTCTGGAACAAAAATTCCATAGTGCCAGTATTAACTCTACTGAATTGAGCCATTTGAATTAGGATACGATTGGTTCTTAGAAATACACACAAATCAAAAATTTATGTTTATGCTGGTGTTTCCCAACACCCCATTTTCTTGACGGTTCTCCTAGAGCTCGTATCTGAATTTCCATGTTTTAAAATATAACTGAAAGTGGAATGAGTCAATTACGGAGATGAGGAAGGAATTTGGTAGCCAAGCAGCTGGCAATAATTTTTTTATTGGGTAGAGAAGAAAAATAGCCACTTATCATTAAGTATAAAATGCTGGGCGTTGAACTTAAAGGATAAAAGAATATCTTAATTATAAAAATGAAAACAGGGAATTTCATTAAATGTCAAATAGGTTTCTTAGCAGAAAATATTGTGAACATTAAACTAAGTAAGTAAGATAAAATAGAAAAATGAAGGTTTGAAAACAGGAGAAATTCTTCTTAATGATTTCTCTTTCTAATGTTTTGCATTATGCTTGATTTTGCTCTAACTGTGGCAGAGAAAGTGTTTTCATAGTGTCTCGTAATCAGTGCTTGACCATAAATCATACTGAGAACATTTGTTGCAGAAAAATTCATGCTTTGGAATTTTTACTGATTTAATATCAAGATGATTTGTAAACATGAAAGCCCTGAACCAACCACCAATTCACCGCTGCACCCAGGAGACAGTGTGCTAGGGTAGGAGGCCTGGATTAGAACCATCTAGTTCCTGCCACTCTACTCACCAGCCACGTGACCCTGGGCAAGTCAATTAACCTCTTAGAGACTCTGTTTCCCTGTAAGTTAACTGTTTATTTTGTATATTCATGAAGACCGAATAAGATAGCATTATGAAATTGTAAGGTTGCAATGGAAATATAAGATATCACTGACCTGAAAACACACGAATGGGGACTTCCCTGGCGGTCCAGTGGCTAAGACTCCATGCTCCCAATGCAGGAGAGCCGGGTTCGATCCCTGGTCAGGGAACAAATCCCACAGGCAGCAACTAAGGGTTCACATGCTGCAAGTAAAAGATCCCGAGTACCGCAACTAAGCCCCGGCACAGCCAAATAAATAAATATATTTTTTAAAAACCCACAAGCACAGAAAATAACAATCAGCTGTTTCTGTCCAAAAATGTACAACATGCAACTCTTCCTTTTGAAGGGATACTCACTGCTGTTCCTAGTATTCTCAGGGAGCCAGATCAGGGTAGTGCCAGAGTAAGAGCCTGACCTTTGCATCCAGATCAGTCTTGTTTAAATTCCGGCCTCCTCGCTTACAAGCTGTGTGATCTTCAGTGGTACTAACCTCACTAAGCCTAGAGTCCCTCACCTGTAAGTGACCCTTCACGGGGCTGTAGAGTATCTATTCTTTTGGAAGTTAAATGAGATAATTCATGTAAAGGGCTCTTAGCCCGGTGCCTGGCACACAGCAAATTATTTAATCAGTATTAGGTATTCAGTAGTACCATGCACCCAAACCTCTGTTTCCTTGTAACATCTCAGATATATGTATTGCTTCCAACCAGGTTTCTTGACCTTCCTTAATCAACAGAAATTGATAGGAGGCCAGACAAGAAGTTCAGGCAAGGCTCTATTGGCACCCCAACTATAGCAGGGAGGAGCAAAAACAAGTAACAGGTTCCCTTGCTTGCTCCCTGAGGTGGGACGAGCTGGTTCCTTACATGGGGTGTGTCCAGGGGTCTGGCCAGAGGGGAGGCTTAGGTGGTCTGCCCACCCCCTTGGTGGTGCTGTGTGCAGGGGCATGTGCAGTAGCCTGCTTTTGCTCCCTGCTCTTCAGAAGTGGCAGTTGGGTTTTTTTGGTCTTTTTGTATCTTGTTGTCCATAATTTGCCCTAACTGCACATGCATGCAGTTATTTTTAGTCCCTTTTAGTTTCTTTGTATTTTGCTTCTTAAGGAGATGTTTGTCCAGGTGTAAGCACTGCAGCAAAGGGTCCTAGGTCCCAGCCTGTCTCAGTATCACTCTTATAATCCTAAAGCCAAAAGAGCTCTTTTCATCAAAGTGCCCAGAACACTTTAAGATAGGCGTGAATAGGCGTGTGTGTAACTCATTGAAATAAGGTAAACAAAGGAGTAATTCTATTGTAGTCTTATCTTTTTAAAATCTCTCTTCCCCCAAAGTGCTTCACAGCTCAGTTCCTAACACATTCTCCTTTCCAGAATTTTACAAGTGAATTATTTGAAGCTGATTATTAGCATTCAAGGAGGCAGAGCTAGTGAGGAATCTTTCCTGGGTCTGTTGATAGTTTCCATCAGTGTCTGTTGAAACATCACTGAACTGTGAGTCATTTAGTGCTTGTGTGAATGTCACATTAGCTTTCAAGGGGCATAATTTACTGTTAATTAATGGTCACTTAAATCCTTAATCTCTCTCCTCTAATTGATCTTTCTCCTCAGGCAAATTTGCACTCATAGTAGAAATGTAATTTATTATTTCTTCCCATTTTAAGCAAAGAACTCTTTCCCTCTGTCGTTTATTTAAGCATACTTCCGTTTGCTTCTGATTTCTCTCCAGTCATTGCCTGCTTCTCTTTTGTTCCTATTTCCAGTTTCCAGAACATTCTCTTTTTACCCAAAGACTTTGACACATTCTAGAAAGTATGTGTTTATCCATAGGGGACCTATGGATTGTTTCCTAGAAAAGGTATCAGAGGGGAATTTGAGTCTCCATGAACAGAGGGTATAGGGAACACACATTCACTTCTCAGAATATGTCTTAACTCTGTCTCAAGTGGTTTCCTGTATTGAAACAGGCACATTTCAGTGGTTCCCCAACTGGGACTTGAATTGGGAGCCTCAATTCAAGCTTCAATTCAAGGGAGGTAAGAGTGAACTTGCCCAAAGCGAAGTTCTCAAGAAAAGCACCAGACCAGCTTCGCTTTGGGCTCCAGAATTCTCTCCCCGCAGCATCCGCCAGCAAGGAACAGACTCAGGTAGAGAGATTCACAGTACATTTTTTGACCATCACAGTTCACGAAAACTAAAGATGATGCCTGATGCGAGCCACCCACCTTAGTCCCGCATGCCAGAATAGCTGTTGCCACTTCTGGCCTCTTGTCTTGTCGGGTGAATAGTTAGGGAGTTAAAACCTAATTAGATTCCCAGTTCAGATGGTAATGAAAGTGAATATTCCCCTGCCCACAATGAGTCTGGAATTGCACCTCCAGCACCGTTGTTATTAGCATTTTGGTCACACTGACATTGATAAATATAGAAATTGCTGCCTGCAGCAGCGACACAGCATCATTCATAAAGAGATGGTATAAACAGGATTGTCTCATGGGGAGAGGATATCTCATTTACAGTTTCCTGTTGGATCCCACGTACCTTCAGCAGCTCATCAAAATAACCATCAAAACCGCTGAGAGCCGAGGTGAATTCACGCGCAGGACACTACAGATAGATTTCACTCAGGCGCTGGTGGCGGGAGGTGTGCAATTTGCTTCAGTCCAATGACTTAGCGCAGCTTTGAATCCCCCAGGGGCCGGCAAAGCTGGTGAACAAAATATCTTTTTGCAATTCCGAGAAAGCCCTCACAGACTTGTCACTTCCGATCGCCGGTGCTCATTTCTCTTGCTTGCTTTCCCCTGGCCTCCCCGGCCTCAACACCAATCACGGCTCCTCTACAAATCAAGATTCCTGGGAGTTTTCCCAAAATGAAGATCTCATTTTCTGATAAGTGCATTTTAAGGCAGAGTGAGAGAACAGATATATTTTTGAGGAAAAAAATATGAATTGGAATCTCACTAATCCCATTATTCAGAAATCCACACAACTCTGTGTTTAACTGGTTTGTCCATGTTTCTGCCTGGGCTTTCCATGTGATTTTGAATTATGAATGGAAAATCAAAAGAAAAATCCAAAGAGGAAGTTAAATGTTGGCTAATTGCATAGGAAGCTTTCTCCTATGTACCGGGAGGGGGTGATACCAGAAAAAAGAAAGGATGTTGTCTCCAAGATGCAAGATTGTTGTAGGGGCTTCCCTGGTGGCGCAGTGGTTGAGATTCCGCCTGCCGATGCAGGGGACACGAGTTCGTGCCCCGGTCCGGGAGGATCCCACATGCCGCGGAGCAACTAAGCCCGTGAGCCATGGCCGCTGAGCCTGCGCGTCCGGAGCCTGTGCTCCGCAACGGGAGAGGCCACAGTGGTGAGAGGCCCGCGTACCGCAAAAAAAAAAAAAAAAAAAAAAAAAAAGATTGTTGTAAAAATGGAACTGTAGGTCAAAGTTTGCATCCTCAGAGATGGGGTTGATCTATTTATCTTTACAATGAGATTTCTCCATTGGGCACTTTTACCATCAGCTTACTTTGCTTTTTCTTTTTTTTTTTGCTTTTTAATTGAAGTATAGTTCATTTACAATGTTTCAGGTGTACAGCAAAGTGATTCAGTTATAGACACACACACACACACACACACGTATTCTTTTTCAGATTCTTTTCCATTGTAGGTTATTTCCATTGTAGGAACTTATAGTTCCCTGTACTATGCAGTAGGTCCTTGTTGTTTATTTTATATACAGTAGTGTGTATCTGTTAATCCCAAATTCCTAATTTATCCCTTCCCCCTCTTTCCAGTTTGGTAATCATAAGTTTATTTTCTATGTCATCAGCTTACTTTAAATAAGCGTCTGCCATTAAGTCCGCTAGTGGGCTGTGAACTTAAGCAGTTTGGATGAGCTGAAAACTATATCCTGCTAGGGGTCCTGAGCAGTCTGAAGTGTCCTAAAGATGCTAAGTTCCTTTTATTTTCATAAACGATGAAAACGATGATAGTTTTCTTTTTCAGGAATCCTGGCCATATATACCCCTCATCCCAGGAGTTCTGCTCTGCACCATCTCACCAAGCAGCTAATACAGAAACATCGCGAGGAAGTGAGGCCAGTTCACACCTGGACCCAGGCCACCACAGTATACCTGGATGTGTTTGTCCGCGCTGTGTGGATATGGTAAGGACCATCTTACCATCTCCTAGTCCCATCATTCTTTTGTAAAACTACCTGCTGTTTACGCAGGGGTCTAGGAGAAGTTTTATTCTTGAGACTCTCGTTGAGCTGATAGAGAAGTTGTGCTAGACTCAGCAGTGAGCCTGGGGTAAATATTTATTAGGCAAATCATGCTTTCTAGCCCCCAACTTACATTGTGAGGGCAGATAGTCTAGAAATAAGAATTTCACAGAAATAAGATGTTTTAAGAATTGTAGTCGTAGGTCACAGAACATATTTTATGAGCATTGCTGAAACCAAAAATGGTAATAGGTATTATTTTCTATGGTTCACATTTCTTAGTGATAGTAGTAGGTTTATGAGACAACTTCTACAACTTACTGCCTGAAATCTTAAAAGGGGGAAAAGTGTGCCCTGCTATCCTGAGTTTTTAAGGGAATTTATACCTAACGTATTTGCTAAGGGTAGTGGGAAGATTTGTTTATTAAAGCGCATTTTTCCTACTATGTCTGAAAAATGGGTTGTTGTGGGTATTAAATGAGAAAGTGCATGTAAAGCAGTTAGCAGAGGTCTTAGGAAGCCCTCAGTGATGGCCCGTATAATTATCTCTGCTTCTTCTTTCTCCTTTTTCTTAATTACAAAGTCTTCAGTATCAATAGATCCCAA
The DNA here is from genome assembly GCF_026419965.1 of Kogia breviceps. Taxonomy (NCBI): domain Eukaryota; kingdom Metazoa; phylum Chordata; class Mammalia; order Artiodactyla; family Physeteridae; genus Kogia; species Kogia breviceps. Next base: position 10,146 of record NW_026712096.1, read on the forward strand.
ATTTCTTTTAAAAGCAGATCTTACTGATCTTGTTTGTTAAAGTAGTTTAATAATTGTTTTTCAGTTTACTTCTCAAAACTTTTTTCCAATTGAGGTATAATATACAGATATTGAAATGCACAGTATGAGTTTTGATAATTGCATGCACCCACATAATCCATATCCCTATCAATACGACAAACATTTCCATCACCCCAGAAAGATCCCCCATTTCCTTCCCAGTCAATCATCATCCCCTCCACCCACAAGGACAACCACTGTTCTGATTTCTTTCATCATAGATTATTTTTGCCAGTTCTAGAACTTCATAAGCATGAAAATTTACTGTATGTACCCTACTGTGCCTGGATTTTTCACTCAGCATAATGTTTGTGAGCTCCATTCATGTTGTTGTGCATATCAGTAGTTTTTCTTTTTTATTGATAAGTAGTATTTGGTTATGGCTATACCATGATTTGTTTATCCACTCTCCTGTTGATAGGCATATGGGCTGTGTCCAGTTTTAATGTATTATGAATAAAGCTGCTGCGAACATTTCTTTTTTTCTTTTTTTTTTTTTTTGCGTGTGTGTGTGTGTTACGCGGGCCTCTCACTGTTGCGGCCTCTCCCATTGAGGAGCACAGGCTCCGGACGCGCAGGCTCAGCGGCCATGGCTCACGGGCCCAGCCGCTCCGCGGCACGTGGG
>NW_026712097.1:0-9682 GCF_026419965.1 Kogia breviceps
GGGCCCTGCACTTCCCAAACCTGCAGAGTTCTAAACGATAACTATCGCCCCAAAATATATTGAGGTCAGGCTACGAAGAGGCGCTGAACGCAAGGCAGAACTGCAGGAAACGGATGTCAACGGGTACATCGGAATGGCCCCGATAGCACATGAAAAGCGCCAGAACGTGGACAATGATGCGGTTGGCCAAAAAGGGCGTATGCGTTTTTTCCTGAATATATTCAGGAAAAAACGCATACGCCCTTTTTGGCCAACCAAGCAACCTGGGAGAGCAAATCAGCACTACAAAGTAATCTCTCGCCCCCCCCCCCGGGGCAAAAGGGCCAGGCGAAAAAAGTCTAAAAACCAGAAAGGCAGGACAGCCCACGGAGTCAAGGGAGCCTTGTTAAGCTGATGGGCGGGATGTCAATGGCCAACAGCCAATCTTCACAAGTGTATCCTCTTTCCCAAACCATGTAAAACACAGAACCACAGAGCATAGGGCACTTCCACACATGGGCGTTGACCTTGGGAAAATGAAAAAATCAACCAGACACAGGGACCCCAAAGTTGAGGGCTGCTGTCTTGACAAGAACCTCCACTCCGGTACACGTTTCATATCCCAGGAAAGAGCCAAGTGGACAAAGACGAGTGGACAAGTGGACAAAGACAAGTGGACAAGTGGACAAGTGGTGCTACGTAGGTCCAATGGAGTGTCACTCAGCCATGAAATCCACGTCATGAGGCTGGTAGCAGCATCCTGAGTGGATTTAGGTACGATCATCCTCAGTGAAATAAGTCCCACAAAAAAAGAAACTTATGATATCACTTATCGAGGGAATGTAAAAATCGCTCCCCATGAACGGAATCCCCAAACAGAACAGAGTCACGCTTTTAGAAAACACACTTATGCCTGCTTCAGGGGAAAGGTGAGGTGCGGTGACGCATAAAACTCGAGTTTGAAATGAGCACAGATACCCTTCCGAAAACCGAATATGGAATGGACACGACCTACTCCTTGCTCAATCAACTGGACTCACCAGACCCTGTTCATCGCACAAGTATCTATCCGACTAGTAAGCATCTTAAAAGCTAAGTCTTGATATCTCTGTGTAAGTGCATCAAGTGTGTGTAAAGCGGCCTAAAACCAGCAGGGAAAATCAGCTCAGACCCATTCTGAGGATACATTTCCAACACAAAGAAGAAACAAGCAGGGCAAAACAGAGAGAAATTCTTCCAAAATGCGTTCAGGGACTGGCATGCAACCAGGATTGACCACATCTACAGCCCCAGCGGCAGAAGACATAAGGCTGGACACTCTTGGGGCTGAGGCGATTGGTGAGGTTGGGAAAGCAAATGCAGACCCTTGAAAGGAATCCGTCGTGCTCCCCATTCCATGGCTCCCAACTCTCCAGGTTCAACGCAATCTTCCGACAGCGAAAGCACTCATTGGAAACCCAGCGGATGCTACACCGTGGGATCGGGAAAGCTTTCTGAAACTCACCTCAGTTTTCCTCTCCTGGTGCTCGTGTTCTCCATTCAGGCCCCCTTACTAACAATCTCCCCACTTGGAGACTCGGCGCCTTTCCATGCCTCTTTCGTACCGTCTGCAATTTGTCCGCAGGATGAACTGCAAGAGGGGGAACCAATGAGAGACTCGCTGGAGGTGTTTGGTCGGGCACATGTCACTCTCATTTCCCATCACGAAGAAGAATTCACCAGCGGTTCAGCCTGCCACCGCGGATCGACAATAGGGCGTGAAGCCATCCAGCCGTGTTGCGTCCCACTCACAAAAAAGCGACTTGGGAAATGGAGCTCAGGGGCCCTGCACTTCCCAAACCTGCAGAGTTCTAAACGATAACTATCGCCCCAAAATATATTGAGGTCAGGCTACGAAGAGGCGCTGAACGCAAGGCAGAACTGCAGGAAACGGATGTCAACGGGTACATCGGAATGGCCCCGATAGCACATGAAAAGCGCCAGAACGTGGACAATGATGCGGTTGGCCAAAAAGGGCGTATGCGTTTTTTCCTGAATATATTCAGGAAAAAACGCATACGCCCTTTTTGGCCAACCAAGCAACCTGGGAGAGCAAATCAGCACTACAAAGAAATCTCTCGCCCCCCCCCGGGGGCAAAAGGGCCAGGCGAAAAAAGTCTAAAAACCAGAAAGGCAGGACAGCCCACGGAGTCAAGGGAGCCTTGTTAAGCTGATGGGCGGGATGTCAATGGCCAACAGCCAATCTTCACAAGTGTATCCTCTTTCCCAAACCATGTAAAACACAGAACCACAGAGCATAGGGCACTTCCACACATGGGCGTTGACCTTGGGAAAATGAAAAAATCAACCAGACACAGGGACCCCAAAGTTGAGGGCTGCTGTCTTGACAAGAACCTCCACTCCGGTACACGTTTCATATCCCAGGAAAGAGCCAAGTGGACAAAGACGAGTGGACAAGTGGACAAAGACAAGTGGACAAGTGGACAAGTGGTGCTACGTAGGTCCAATGGAGTGTCACTCAGCCATGAAATCCACGTCATGAGGCTGGTAGCAGCATCCTGAGTGGATTTAGGTACGATCATCCTCAGTGAAATAAGTCCCACAAAAAAAGAAACTTATGATATCACTTATCGAGGGAATGTAAAAATCGCTCCCCATGAACGGAATCCCCAAACAGAACAGAGTCACGCTTTTAGAAAACACACTTATGCCTGCTTCAGGGGAAAGGTGAGGTGGGGTGACGCATAAAACTCGAGTTTGAAATGAGCACAGATACCCTTCCGAAAACCGAATATGGAATGGACACGACCTACTCCTTGCTCAATCAACTGGACTCACCAGACCCTGTTCATCGCACAAGTATCTATCCGACTAGTAAGCATCTTAAAAGCTAAGTCTTGATATCTCTGTGTAAGTGCATCAAGTGTGTGTAAAGCGGCCTAAAACCAGCAGGGAAAATCAGCTCAGACCCATTCTGAGGATACATTTCCAACACAAAGAAGAAACAAGCAGGGCAAAACAGAGAGAAATTCTTCCAAACTGCGTTCAGGGACTGGCATGCAACCAGGATTGACCACATCTACAGCCCCAGCGGCAGAAGACATAAGGCTGGACACTCTTGGGGCTGAGGCGATTGGTGAGGTTGGGAAAGCAAATGCAGACCCTTGAAAGGAATCCTGCGTGCTCCCCATTCCATGGCTCCCAACTCTCCAGGTTCAACGCAATCTTCCGACAGCGAAAGCACTCATTGGAAACCCAGCGGATGCTACACCGTGGGATCGGGAAAGCTTTCTGAAACTCACCTCAGTTTTCCTCTCCTGGTGCTCGTGTTCTCCATTCAGGCCCCCTTACTAACAATCTCCCCACTTGGAGACTCGGCGCCTTTCCATGCCTCTTTCGTACCGTCTGCAATTTGTCCGCAGGATGAACTGCAAGAGGGGGAACCAATGAGAGACTCGCTGGAGGTGTTTGGTCGGGCACATGTCACTCTCATTTCCCATCACGAAGAAGAATTCACCAGCGGTTCAGCCTGCCACCGCGGATCGACAATAGGGCGTGAAGCCATCCAGCCGTGTTGCGTCCCACTCACAAAAAAGCGACTTGGGAAATGGAGCTCAGGGGCCCTGCACTTCCCAAACCTGCAGAGTTCTAAACGATAACTATCGCCCCAAAATATATTGAGGTCAGGCTACGAAGAGGCGCTGAACGCAAGGCAGAACTGCAGGAAACGGATGTCAACGGGTACATCGGAATGGCCCCGATAGCACATGAAAAGCGCCAGAACGTGGACAATGATGCGGTTGGCCAAAAAGGGCGTATGCGTTTTTTCCTGAATATATTCAGGAAAAAACGCATACGCCCTTTTTGGCCAACCAAGCAACCTGGGAGAGCAAATCAGCACTACAAAGAAATCTCTCGCCCCCCCCCCGGGGGCAAAAGGGCCAGGCGAAAAAAGTCTAAAAACCAGAAAGGCAGGACAGCCCACGGAGTCAAGGGAGCCTTGTTAAGCTGATGGGCGGGATGTCAATGGCCAACAGCCAATCTTCACAAGTGTATCCTCTTTCCCAAACCATGTAAAACACAGAACCACAGAGCATAGGGCACTTCCACACATGGGCGTTGACCTTGGGAAAATGAAAAAATCAACCAGACACAGGGACCCCAAAGTTGAGGGCTGCTGTCTTGACAAGAACCTCCACTCCGGTACACGTTTCATATCCCAGGAAAGAGCCAAGTGGACAAAGACGAGTGGACAAGTGGACAAAGACAAGTGGACAAGTGGACAAGTGGTGCTACGTAGGTCCAATGGAGTGTCACTCAGCCATGAAATCCACGTCATGAGGCTGGTAGCAGCATCCTGAGTGGATTTAGGTACGATCATCCTCAGTGAAATAAGTCCCACAAAAAAAGAAACTTATGATATCACTTATCGAGGGAATGTAAAAATCGCTCCCCATGAACGGAATCCCCAAACAGAACAGAGTCACGCTTTTAGAAAACACACTTATGCCTGCTTCAGGGGAAAGGTGAGGTGCGGTGACGCATAAAACTCGAGTTTGAAATGAGCACAGATACCCTTCCGAAAACCGAATATGGAATGGACACGACCTACTCCTTGCTCAATCAACTGGACTCACCAGACCCTGTTCATCGCACAAGTATCTATCCGACTAGTAAGCATCTTAAAAGCTAAGTCTTGATATCTCTGTGTAAGTGCATCAAGTGTGTGTAAAGCGGCCTAAAACCAGCAGGGAAAATCAGCTCAGACCCATTCTGAGGATACATTTCCAACACAAAGAAGAAACAAGCAGGGCAAAACAGAGAGAAATTCTTCCAAAATGCGTTCAGGGACTGGCATGCAACCAGGATTGACCACATCTACAGCCCCAGCGGCAGAAGACATAAGGCTGGACACTCTTGGGGCTGAGGCGATTGGTGAGGTTGGGAAAGCAAATGCAGACCCTTGAAAGGAATCCGTCGTGCTCCCCATTCCATGGCTCCCAACTCTCCAGGTTCAACGCAATCTTCCGACAGCGAAAGCACTCATTGGAAACCCAGCGGATGCTACACCGTGGGATCGGGAAAGCTTTCTGAAACTCACCTCAGTTTTCCTCTCCTGGTGCTCGTGTTCTCCATTCAGGCCCCCTTACTAACAATCTCCCCACTTGGAGACTCGGCGCCTTTCCATGCCTCTTTCGTACCGTCTGCAATTTGTCCGCAGGATGAACTGCAAGAGGGGGAACCAATGAGAGACTCGCTGGAGGTGTTTGGTCGGGCACATGTCACTCTCATTTCCCATCACGAAGAAGAATTCACCAGCGGTTCAGCCTGCCACCGCGGATCGACAATAGGGCGTGAAGCCATCCAGCCGTGTTGCGTCCCACTCACAAAAAAGCGACTTGGGAAATGGAGCTCAGGGGCCCTGCACTTCCCAAACCTGCAGAGTTCTAAACGATAACTATCGTCCCAAAATATATTGAGGTCAGGCTACGAAGAGGCGCTGAACGCAAGGCAGAACTGCAGGAAACGGATGTCAACGGGTACATCGGAATGGCCCCGATAGCACATGAAAAGCGCCAGAACGTGGACAATGATGCGGTTGGCCAAAAAGGGCGTATGCGTTTTTTCCTGAATATATTCAGGAAAAAACGCATACGCCCTTTTTGGCCAACCAAGCAACCTGGGAGAGCAAATCAGCACTACAAAGAAATCTCTCGCCCCCCCCCCCCCGGGGCAAAAGGGCCAGGCGAAAAAAGTCTAAAAACCAGAAAGGCAGGACAGCCCACGGAGTCAAGGGAGCCTTGTTAAGCTGATGGGCGGGATGTCAATGGCCAACAGCCAATCTTCACAAGTGTATCCTCTTTCCCAAACCATGTAAAACACAGAACCACAGAGCATAGGGCACTTCCACACATGGGCGTTGACCTTGGGAAAATGAAAAAATCAACCAGACACAGGGACCCCAAAGTTGAGGGCTGCTGTCTTGACAAGAACCTCCACTCCGGTACACGTTTCATATCCCAGGAAAGAGCCAAGTGGACAAAGACGAGTGGACAAGTGGACAAAGACAAGTGGACAAGTGGACAAGTGGTGCTACGTAGGTCCAATGGAGTGTCACTCAGCCATGAAATCCACGTCATGAGGCTGGTAGCAGCATCCTGAGTGGATTTAGGTACGATCATCCTCAGTGAAATAAGTCCCACAAAAAAAGAAACTTATGATATCACTTATCGAGGGAATGTAAAAATCGCTCCCCATGAACGGAATCCCCAAACAGAACAGAGTCACGCTTTTAGAAAACACACTTATGCCTGCTTCAGGGGAAAGGTGAGGTGCGGTGACGCATAAAACTCGAGTTTGAAATGAGCACAGATACCCTTCCGAAAACCGAATATGGAATGGACACGACCTACTCCTTGCTCAATCAACTGGACTCACCAGACCCTGTTCATCGCACAAGTATCTATCCGACTAGTAAGCATCTTAAAAGCTAAGTCTTGATATCTCTGTGTAAGTGCATCAAGTGTGTGTAAAGCGGCCTAAAACCAGCAGGGAAAATCAGCTCAGACCCATTCTGAGGATACATTTCCAACACAAAGAAGAAACAAGCAGGGCAAAACAGAGAGAAATTCTTCCAAAATGCGTTCAGGGACTGGCATGCAACCAGGATTGACCACATCTACAGCCCCAGCGGCAGAAGACATAAGGCTGGACACTCTTGGGGCTGAGGCGATTGGTGAGGTTGGGAAAGCAAATGCAGACCCTTGAAAGGAATCCGTCGTGCTCCCCATTCCATGGCTCCCAACTCTCCAGGTTCAACGCAATCTTCCGACAGCGAAAGCACTCATTGGAAACCCAGCGGATGCTACACCGTGGGATCGGGAAAGCTTTCTGAAACTCACCTCAGTTTTCCTCTCCTGGTGCTCGTGTTCTCCATTCAGGCCCCCTTACTAACAATCTCCCCACTTGGAGACTCGGCGCCTTTCCATGCCTCTTTCGTACCGTCTGCAATTTGTCCGCAGGATGAACTGCAAGAGGGGGAACCAATGAGAGACTCGCTGGAGGTGTTTGGTCGGGCACATGTCACTCTCATTTCCCATCACGAAGAAGAATTCACCAGCGGTTCAGCCTGCCACCGCGGATCGACAATAGGGCGTGAAGCCATCCAGCCGTGTTGCGTCCCACTCACAAAAAAGCGACTTGGGAAATGGAGCTCAGGGGCCCTGCACTTCCCAAACCTGCAGAGTTCTAAACGATAACTATCGCCCCAAAATATATTGAGGTCAGGCTACGAAGAGGCGCTGAACGCAAGGCAGAACTGCAGGAAACGGATGTCAACGGGTACATCGGAATGGCCCCGATAGCACATGAAAAGCGCCAGAACGTGGACAATGATGCGGTTGGCCAAAAAGGGCGTATGCGTTTTTTCCTGAATATATTCAGGAAAAAACGCATACGCCCTTTTTGGCCAACCAAGCAACCTGGGAGAGCAAATCAGCACTACAAAGAAATCTCTCGCCCCCCCCCCGGGGGCAAAAGGGCCAGGCGAAAAAAGTCTAAAAACCAGAAAGGCAGGACAGCCCACGGAGTCAAGGGAGCCTTGTTAAGCTGATGGGCGGGATGTCAATGGCCAACAGCCAATCTTCACAAGTGTATCCTCTTTCCCAAACCATGTAAAACACAGAACCACAGAGCATAGGGCACTTCCACACATGGGCGTTGACCTTGGGAAAATGAAAAAATCAACCAGACACAGGGACCCCAAAGTTGAGGGCTGCTGTCTTGACAAGAACCTCCACTCCGGTACACGTTTCATATCCCAGGAAAGAGCCAAGTGGACAAAGACGAGTGGACAAGTGGACAAAGACAAGTGGACAAGTGGACAAGTGGTGCTACGTAGGTCCAATGGAGTGTCACTCAGCCATGAAATCCACGTCATGAGGCTGGTAGCAGCATCCTGAGTGGATTTAGGTACGATCATCCTCAGTGAAATAAGTCCCACAAAAAAAGAAACTTATGATATCACTTATCGAGGGAATGTAAAAATCGCTCCCCATGAACGGAATCCCCAAACAGAACAGAGTCACGCTTTTAGAAAACACACTTATGCCTGCTTCAGGGGAAAGGTGAGGTGCGGTGACGCATAAAACTCGAGTTTGAAATGAGCACAGATACCCTTCCGAAAACCGAATATGGAATGGACACGACCTACTCCTTGCTCAATCAACTGGACTCACCAGACCCTGTTCATCGCACAAGTATCTATCCGACTAGTAAGCATCTTAAAAGCTAAGTCTTGATATCTCTGTGTAAGTGCATCAAGTGTGTGTAAAGCGGCCTAAAACCAGCAGGGAAAATCAGCTCAGACCCATTCTGAGGATACATTTCCAACACAAAGAAGAAACAAGCAGGGCAAAACAGAGAGAAATTCTTCCAAAATGCGTTCAGGGACTGGCATGCAACCAGGATTGACCACATCTACAGCCCCAGCGGCAGAAGACATAAGGCTGGACACTCTTGGGGCTGAGGCGATTGGTGAGGTTGGGAAAGCAAATGCAGACCCTTGAAAGGAATCCGTCGTGCTCCCCATTCCATGGCTCCCAACTCTCCAGGTTCAACGCAATCTTCCGACAGCGAAAGCACTCATTGGAAACCCAGCGGATGCTACACCGTGGGATCGGGAAAGCTTTCTGAAACTCACCTCAGTTTTCCTCTCCTGGTGCTCGTGTTCTCCATTCAGGCCCCCTTACTAACAATCTCCCCACTTGGAGACTCGGCGCCTTTCCATGCCTCTTTCGTACCGTCTGCAATTTGTCCGCAGGATGAACTGCAAGAGGGGGAACCAATGAGAGACTCGCTGGAGGTGTTTGGTCGGGCACATGTCACTCTCATTTCCCATCACGAAGAAGAATTCACCAGCGGTTCAGCCTGCCACCGCGGATCGACAATAGGGCGTGAAGCCATCCAGCCGTGTTGCGTCCCACTCACAAAAAAGCGACTTGGGAAATGGAGCTCAGGGGCCCTGCACTTCCCAAACCTGCAGAGTTCTAAACGATAACTATCGTCCCAAAATATATTGAGGTCAGGCTACGAAGAGGCGCTGAACGCAAGGCAGAACTGCAGGAAACGGATGTCAACGGGTACATCGGAATGGCCCCGATAGCACATGAAAAGCGCCAGAACGTGGACAATGATGCGGTTGGCCAAAAAGGGCGTATGCGTTTTTTCCTGAATATATTCAGGAAAAAACGCATACGCCCTTTTTGGCCAACCAAGCAACCTGGGAGAGCAAATCAGCACTACAAAGAAATCTCTCGCCCCCCCCCCCCCGGGGCAAAAGGGCCAGGCGAAAAAAGTCTAAAAACCAGAAAGGCAGGACAGCCCACGGAGTCAAGGGAGCCTTGTTAAGCTGATGGGCGGGATGTCAATGGCCAACAGCCAATCTTCACAAGTGTATCCTCTTTCCCAAACCATGTAAAACACAGAACCACAGAGCATAGGGCACTTCCACACATGGGCGTTGACCTTGGGAAAATGAAAAAATCAACCAGACACAGGGACCCCAAAGTTGAGGGCTGCTGTCTTGACAAGAACCTCCACTCCGGTACACGTTTCATATCCCAGGAAAGAGCCAAGTGGACAAAGACGAGTGGACAAGTGGACAAAGACAAGTGGACAAGTGGACAAGTGGTGCTACGTAGGT
>NW_026712098.1:0-9545 GCF_026419965.1 Kogia breviceps
GGGATCCGAGTGCCGCAATGAACTTGTGAGAGAGCTCTCTTGAATGGCTTAGAAGGGAGCACTCCGGAATTCAGTCCACTAGAAAGGGAAGGGACCCAAAGGTTTTAGGCAAGTTCAGGTGGTGATCTAGGCTGAACCCTTCAGCCGAGAATAGCCAAGGTCAAGGTATGGGTTTTATGAAACTAGGCATGTCTTTAGCGTGATCAGCGTTCGAGGTCATCCTTTCCTTCTATCTACGTCGACCCCAAATCCAGTAAGTTCACGGGAGTGAACCAGATTCGTCGGCAAGAAAAAGAACTTGGGGATGATGGCTGACATCATCGTCTGAAGTCTCAGGAAGTGTTCACGGGCCATCTCGTCGTCATGGGATCTCGAACAAGTGATGTCGATAGCTCTAGGTGCAGGAACTCCTTAAGAAGCGTTATGTTTTGTGGTATGTCTACTTAAAAACAGTCTCGCCCAGACCTTTTGGGTCACTTTAGAAACTTCAGAGTTGGCATAAGTGGAATGATGGGGAATTCGTGGAATGTCTGGATCCTTTCCAAAGATAACCTATGGAAACGTTCGTTCATGGCTCGACAAGTCTCAGTGGACCTACTTCTGTCTCCTTATTACAGAAAGACTAAAGATGTTTCGATGTATGAGTCCACACCTCTGGCATCACTCTGGGGAAAAGAAAACATTTTTAAAAAGTGACACTGTGTGAAAATGTATGCTGGTGAAATGGAATCATCCCTTTGCCAGTCCAGAATCACTGGTGTCACAGACGCCGTTCACCCTGGCTTCCTAGTTCCTGTTCATGACCGATTCAGGTTTCTGAGGGTTCCGAATTCTGATTGTCCTTTTCTTGTTTTCTTCTCCATTCGTGTCTCAAAGAACTTTACGTTCCAAAAATATTTTTTAACCTACCAAATCATAGATTGTCCGTTTGTCACAAAAACTTTTAGGTTGAGAGATCTTTTCTTTCTTCCTTCCTTCCTTCTTCTTCCTTCCTTCCTTCCTTCCTTCCTTCCTTCCTTCCTTCCTTCCTTCCTTCCTTCCTTCCTTCCTTCCTTCCTTCGTCCCTCCCTCCCTCCCTCCCTCTCCTCTCCTCTCCTCTTGTCTCCTCTCCTCTCCTCTCCTTCCTCTCTCTCTCTCTCTCTCTCTCTCTCTCTCTCTCTCTCTCTCTCTTTCTTTCTTTCTTTCTTTCTTTCTTTCTTTCTTTCTTTCTTTCTTTCTTTCTTTCTTTCTTTCTTTCTTTCTTTCTTTCTTTCTTTCTTTCTTTCTTTCTTTCTTTCTTTCTTTCTTTCTTTTTCTTTCTTTCTTTCTATCCCCCAAGTCTGTGCGTTGTGTTTCTTTCACTTTGTTCTGTTCCTAGGTACTAGGGATTTCTTTTAAATTCCATTAGCTTAAATAAGGGGCTTTGCATTTTTTGGCGAAAGCACCAGAAATGTATTTTCTCATTGAGTGTCGGAATGTTGTTTGCCGTGGATGAGGCAGGCTCTCCTTCTGCCAGATGACTGACGATTGGATGGAGGACAAGAGTACACGTGAGTAGGATCACGAACACTTACTGACGTTTCAGAGGACCTTAAATGAAAAACAGAGAAGCCTAGCCTCCCCCCTCCCCGCCCTGTAAAATTCGTCTGAAGTGGAGAGAAGACCTTGTTAAAAAATCATTTTGCTTTTCGTTCGATCCACATGGTGCGTGGATTTCCTAGCAGAAACTTAAGCGAGGTGTGTGTTCATCATTCAGCAGAATTCTAATTCTCTAGTTCTAAGGAAAACTACTCCAACGCTTGAGGAAGTCACCTTCCCGTGCAATCCTTAGGGAAAGCTCCCACCAAATTTAAGGATAGGAAATTTGGTTTGTAAACAAACGAGAGTCTTCATTTGGCGACCTTTGGTAGAAGTGGGGTGGGGGGGTTGTCTCACTTTCCATGGTTCCACTGTGCACACATTTCAATGACTAGGTGAAATCGCACCAAGAGCCTAACTACGTGTTTCAAATGTCAGTTTCCGCGATGGATGAACGGTAGCTGCGTCAAGTTCAAAGTCTGCTGCTTCCCGTTCGGTCTGCAGTGACTCCACCGATAACAAACGTGCGTGCCCCGTGTCCGGGGACCGATCCTCTTTCAGAGCCTGTCGGTGATTGCCTGGCGTGTATGTGTCTGTTTCCCAGGTCACACGCAGTGTGTCGTTGTGTTGCCCCCCGCCCCGGTCTGGTCTCCCCCGTCCATGGAAAATAAAAAGAAAGAATTGCCCGGGAACGACGAAAGTGCGGCTAAGAAACCCAAAATGATGACGCTGGGAGTCATCACTTGGATGGGGTTAGGAGACACCTGGGCATGCCTAGGACAACGCTGCCACCGTGTGAGAGACCAGCGCAAGGAGAGCTGAAGAAAACAAAGAAAAAAAAGGAGGAGGAGGAAGGAGGAGGAGGAGGAGGAGGAGGAGGAGGAGGAGGAGGAGGAGGAGGAGGAGGAAGAGGGTGGGGGGCGGGCGGGGGTGCGGGTGGGGGGAGGACAGGCTGAAGATGTCTCCAGGCGATGACGTTGGTGAAACCGTTCCCATTCAGAAAAGCACTTCCAGAGAAGAGAGTTCAGGACCCAGAGGGCACAAAGGGTTATCGTGTTGGAGGCTGATCTTCAGTTAGGGGAATAACAAGCAAACACACAAAACCTAGGACTGCTTATCCAGATGTAGAAAAGATACCACGCCAAGAAGGCAGGCAGGAGAGCAATGTTGAAGATTGCTGTTCCTAGGACCTTCCAAAATGAATCGGAGGCTTTCATGGCATGCTTTCTGTGACGGTCCACCACTCAATAAATCGTACTTTGGCTCTCTTTTTATTTCTCTACCTTTTAAATGGTGAGCGAGTAAGAGAGTTTTAAAATGTTTTGATAGGATTTTTTTTTTTTTTTTTTTTTTTTTTTTTTTTGTGGTACGCGGGCCTCTCACTGTTGTGGCCTCTCCCATTGCGGAGCACAGGCTCCGGACGCGCAGGCCCAGCGGCCATGGCTCACGGGCCCAGCCGCTCCGCGGCATGTGGGATCTTCCCGGACCAGGGCACGAACCCGTGTCCCCTGCATCGGCAGGCGGACTCTCAACCACTGCGCCACCAGGGAAGCCCCCTGATAGGATTTTTGAATGTCGTGGGAGAACGGTATTTTCCCCCCGTGGATGAACAAGATTGCTTTTTCGAGCTTCACCTTTCACGGTCATTTTAGGGTCCTGAACTGCCCTGCCAAGTGAGCCCTGTGTGTCGCTGTGTCCCTTCAGAAGGGTTGGTGCTTGATGACATCATGATATCGAAATCTTGATGGTTGACTTACAGGACCACTGTTGGGAGTTTGTTTGTCGTCTTAATCTTCCTTACCTACTGCACTCACGTGACTGTCCACTCTTTGTCTCACTTCTCTCTCCGCACCCCCACCCCCCACCCCCCACCCCCCACCCGGTCCTTCTCTCATAGATATAGACGTACGGGCACAGAGAGCGCTAACAGTGCGTCCGTACCTATCTCTCCATCGTTACAGGTGTTGGTACAGATAGACATGTACGTGTCGTCTTTACCCCCTCCGTGGGCACTTAGTGGAGTTGCTGGGTCGCATGGTAGTTTTCTGTGCAGTGTTTTGAGGGACTTCCTTTCTGTTTTCCATACTGCTGTCTTTTGTCGGAGAGCCGTTCTCTCACCCGCCGGGTGACATCTCTGAGTCCTCCCTCCGGCGTGCCACGGTGGTGGTGGTCTCTCTCAGCTTGAAAAATACGTGTTGGATCGGGAGGAAGGAGGCACTTTTTCTGCTTGTACGAACTTGCTGTCGCAACTCCAGATCCTGTGCCTGTCCGAATATCTTCGTCCAGAGAGATGCGTGTGTGCGCTTTTTTCGTTGCCCCGTTGAATTCTTTCACTAAAAGAGGTTTTCTGTTTTATTTCTGTTTGTTTTGTTGTTGTGTTTTGTTTGTTTGGTTTTTACTAAGAAAGTTGTGTTCTTTCTTTCTTTCTTTTTTCTTTTTTTCTTTTTTTCTCTTCTTCTTTTTTTTCTCTAATGAAAATGTTCTGTTCTGGCCTCCTGCCCACTTTTCTCACTGGGTCGCTTGTTTTCTGGAGGCTGAATTGTGTGAGGTCTTGGTCTGTTTTGGATAGGCTCCCCTGACGGGATGTGCTTGGGCTTGTCCTAGGCCTTTATACGTCCACGTCCACGTATACGTATGCCACAAGCGTACGTAATGTGTGTACGTATGCGATACGTGCACGCTTTTCTCTTTGTTTTAAAGGCCAGAGAAGTTCTACAGCTTGACTTCTTGGTTGGTATGGTTTGGTGTGGTCCTGGTGGGACTACGGTTCGCTGTCAGTACTCACCGCACTCCACACACACACGCACGCACGCACACGCACACACACGCTCACACACACTCGCACTCAGAGTGTTGCCTTGTGTCGACGTACCGGAACTCAGTTTCTTTAGTGGATGGCTATTGACTCCACCCTCGCCCCCTCCCCACCAGCCGCCCGCATTCCCCCAACCCCCGCCTCACCCGCCCCCACCCCCCCCACCCCCGCCCGGCCCGTGATGGATCGTGGTCAGTCCGTTATGAAATCCATGTTCTCGTGACCGCAAGTGCATTTTCCCCACCCTCGCAGCACCCATGTGTTGTCTTTGGACGAATTCCTGCGTTGTTCCCTGAGCGCTTGCCTGGTTTCGGTTTGCCAGTCCCCGACTTCCGTCCCTCTCTCTCTCCCTCCCTCCCTCCCTCCGTCCGTCCCTCCGTCCTTACATCCGTCCCTCCGTCCCTCCGTCCCTCCATCCGTCCCTCCCTCCTTCCCTCCCTCCCTCCCTCCCTCCCTCCCTCCCTCCCTCCCTCCCTCCCTCCCCCCCGTCCGGGCAGCCGGGGATCTTGCTCGTGCCCCTCTGGGCAACCCGTGCCGGGCGCCCCGGGCCCCGCCGGCGTCTCCGCGGGATTTCCCCCCCGCCCAGGAATCGCGTTGGGGAGCGCGTCTCCTCCGAGACAGCCTCCCGGCGACATCTCCCCGGCTTCCCCCGCCCCCCACCCCCCCACCCCCGTCTGCTGCCCGGGTCGCACCGTGTCGTGTCGTGCCGACCGGGGAGCTAGCTCCGAGATGGACGACACGGGGCCGCCGCGCCAGACGCCCGCCGCCTCGTCCCGGGCTGAGCTCGGGCGTTTGGGCGGCCCGGCGCTGCCGCCGCGTCCTCGGTGGCCGGCCGGCGACAGGGATCCGGCCCGGGGACGTTGGAGCCGGTTGTCGGGAGCCACCTGGCGGCCGCTTTTATATTGTCCCTTGTCTCTGGAGCTTCGGCGACCTTCGTGAGGGCTGTGAGTCGGCCGCCGGGCCCGAGGCAGAGTTCCGGCAGCCAGGCGACGCTGGTGGCCACTGTCCCGGTGGCGCCCAGGCGTGGGCGCCTCCTGCTGTCGCTTGAGATTGGGCGTGCAGGTCTATGAGGGTGTGACCGTCGCCGCGCTCTCGAGCCGCTCTGGGGGACCGCCTGGCCCGGTCGACCAGCATCCGTCCGCTCCCCTCCGGCCGCGGGGACCGACCCGGCCACCCGACACGACCTGGGCCGGGCCGCCGCGGTGGGAAGGGAGAGGGTCTTCCGCGCCCTCCGGAGCGCCTGCGGATGGGCGGTCGGTCGGGCTTTCTCCTGGCTCACCCTTTGGAGCGTTCATTCCCCGACCCCCCCCACCCTCCCTTCCTCTCTTCCGCGGTCCCCACAGCGCCCCGCTCCGGAAGGTGGGGGACCGGCCCGGGCCCGTGCGTTTAGGTTAGGCCGGTGGCGGGCGCGACGGGCTCGGTGGCGGGCGCGCGTGGGGCCCCTCCCGGTGGTCGGATTCTTTCTCACCGATGTTTGGCCGAGTCGGACTCGGGAGGTGGGGACCGGCCTGGGCCGCGAGGGGTGACCCGGAGAGACCGGCCCGGGCCCGGGCCCGGGTGCGGTCCCTCCCTCGTGGGCTCTGGTCGCCTGGGAGGCGCCTCCCGGGGCAAAATGTTTCCAAGTGCCCCTGGGTCCGTGGACGTGGACGGACCGGGCCTTGCTCGCGCGGGTGGCCGGGGAGGGCGCACCCGGCCCTTCAGCGTGCCCACGGGGGGTCCTGGTCGGCGGACTTTGAGTTTTTTCTCACCCTCCCTCCCCCGCCCCCTCTCCTCCACCCGCCGCGAGTCCCGGCCGGGGTGGGGGTGGGGACCGGCCCGCCCGAGCCGTCCTGGGTGGCCCGGATAGGGCGGCCCGGGCCCGGGCGCGGTCCCCCGTGGGGCCCGCTCGTCGGAGACGGCCGAGTGAGATATTTCTTTTCCTTTCACCAAGTCTTGGCCCGGAGACTCGGAGGGACCGGTACCTGCCCGTGCGGGTGAACCGGGGAGGGCGACCCGGCTCGCGGCCCTCTCCCACGTTTGCCCGCCCCGCTTGGCCCGCCCCCCCCCCTCCCCCCCACCCCCCCCCCCACTCCCCCCAAGCTCCTCGGGTCGACCAGATGGCCCCGAGAGCTCCGGGGCTGGTGTGGATGGGGAAGTGTTGGGGACAGGCGGCCGGACCGAGGTCCCGGGGACCCCCCCTGCGACGCGTGCGTGGGCCCCGCTGCCGGGCGCCGTGATTTTTTTCGCCCGAAATGGGCCTTTTTTGCCACCAGATAGGTGCTGACACGGTCTTCTCTGGCGTCTGTCGCTGAGGACTTTGGGAGTCTGGACGCGCGCAGGGTTCTGGGCTTTGGATCGCCGTCTGGTGGCCGAGCCGACCCTCGCCACTTGAGCCGCCCGCCTGGGCCTGCGCGCCGGCTCTCGTGTGTGCGTCCGGCTGACCCGACCCGCGGTGCCGCCTCCGGTCTCTGGCTCACCCGAGGGCGGCGGGGCGGCGGGGCGTTGGGTCTTCTACCCCGTGTGACTCCCCTCCCCGCCGCAGGCACCCGGTGGTGGCTGAGACGACGACCCCACCCCGCAGGCTCCGTGCCACGTGTCAGGCGTTCTCCTCACTCGCGGGGTCGTCGGCCACTTTTGCCTGAGAGGAGAAAAAAAAAAAAAAAAGAAAGAGGGGGTTTGGGGTGCCGCCGGTGAGGCCGAAGCAGGCTCCTCTGGTGATGGTCCTCGCTGTGCGTGCCCCTCCCCTTCGGGGCCTGGTGGTCCCTGGCTCTCTGGCGTGACTGATCGATGTGGTGATGTCGCGCTCTCCTGGGCCGGGCCTTAAGGTCGCGCCAGACGAGGGACGGACGTTCTTGGCGAACGGGACCGCTCTTCTCGTTCTGTCCGCGGGCCTCCCCGCCTCTCTCCTCACGCTCTCCCGGCCTGTCGAGGGGTGTGGGGAAGGGCAGGGGTGGTGGTCCCCGGCCCTGACCTTCGGCCTCCCGCCCCCTGCCTCACGGCGTGGGTGGCGGGGCCGTGGTCCTCGGACGCAGCAGACGCTCTCGCTTCGCCTCCTCGGCGTGTTGCCCCCGTGGGCGGTCCTCCCCGCGTTGGTGGGGGGGTGCCGTCCCGCCGCTGCGCCGCGCGCCCCTGCCGGTGCGTGAGCGTGCCTCGTTCGATCCTCTGTGGTGCCCCTGGAGCGCTCCAGGTCGTCCCTCAGGTGCCCGAGGCCGAGCGGTGGTGTCGTTCCCTTCTCCCAGCGTGCTCCTCGGGGTCCCCGCCGCCGCGGTGGTGCGTCCCGTGAGTGGCTCTCTTGGGGGGGTCGAGACGGTAAGGGAGGCGTGCCTCTGTTTTCCCTCCCTCGGTTGGGGGAAACAGGGGCCGCCTCGTCGCGGTCGTCCTCCCACGGTGTTGCTGTGGCACGGGGGGACTGACTCGGGCCAGGCGAGCGTCCGCGTGTGCCCACCCTCCCCCCCCACGTGTGTGTGTGTTTGTGGCGGTCGGGGGGGAGGGGGTCGCACGCGGGCGTGGGTGGCGAGCGCGTTGGGCCGGGGCCTGTGAGAGAAGGGGGTCTTTCCGCCCCTCTCGGGCGTGCTCCCTCCTCTCGGGGCCCCCGATGGACGGGCCTGGGGGCGGCGGAGGTTGTGCCCCCGGCTGTGGCCGCGAACGCTCCTCTGGGCCTCGTGCTTACCCATACCGCAGACCCCTCTCCCAAACCCCGCCCAGTCGTGGACTTTGGCGGCTCGTGGAGCGCCTCCGTGGGCGGGCCCGAAGGGGAGACGATGGGTTGGGGGGACGACGCCCCCTCGGTGAGGAAACCTTCTCTAGCGATCCGAGAGGGAGCCTTGGGGTACCGGACCCCCCAGCCGCTGCCCCTCCCGCGCGTGCAGTGGCCACGGTGTTGGCGACTGCCAGAGCACGTGGGCGGAGCCCCTCGCCTCCGCGGCGGGAGGGTTCTCTGCGCCGGCCCCGCGGTGGGGCCGGGCGCCGCTCTTTGCCTACCGCGGCCCGCGCCTCCCCCCTCTGAGTCGGGGGAGGGTCCCGCCAAGGCCGGGCGTCCGGCGCGGGGCCGCGCGTGCGCGTGCGTGTGCGTGCGCGTGCGGTGACACACCCCCCTCTCGGTGGCGAGGCCGAGGGGGGCGGGCGGGGACGCCCGGGCGTCCCGACGACTCCCTAGTCCCGCAGCCGCGAGGAGCCCGTCGCGCCTGCCCTCGCCGCGAGTCGGCAGCCGGTGGCGGTGTTGCGGGCACGGTGCGGGCCGCCTCGCTCGGGGGCGTTCACCCGGGGCGCGGGCCCCGGGGGTCGGACTCGGACGACGGCGGATCTGGCGAGGACGGAGGGGTTTGAGCTCGGTTGGACGGACGGGGTCCCTCCGCGGTACGCGGGGGGACCGTCGCACGCGGGGCCTGGCGGCGGGGCCGGGTCGTGGGAGGCCCCGGGGTGGCTGGGGCCGGCCGGCGTCTCAGGCGTCGTGGGACCGCCCTCGTGTGTGTGGCGGTGGGACCCCGCGCTTGTTTTCCTGGTGGCCCGGTCGTGCCTCGGCACTTTCCCTCCCTGGGCGGGCGCCCCGCGCCCCTGCCCCGCGGCCCTCGCCGTGTGCGCGTGCCGCCCCCTCCCCGTCGCCGTCGACGCCGCCGCCGCCCCCTCCCCCGGCCCACCCCACCCCACCCCACCCGGCCGCACCGCGTCCCCCTTCCACCGTCTGGGACCGAGCCGTCCTCGCCCACGTGAGGGTGTCGCCCCCCCCCGCCACGGCCGCCTCGGCCGGCGGGCGGCGTCCCCGGGTGGAGAGCTCACGGTTCCCGAGGCGGAGAAGTCGGGCGCGGCAGCGGAGGGGTGTGTGTGTGTGTGTGGTGGGGGGCCCGCGAGGTGGGGCGGACCGGTGCGCGCGCGCGGGAAGAGTGTTGTCGCGGGCAGGCCGCGGCTCGTGGGTGTTTGGCGGGGGGAGGTCGCGAGCCCCGCGAGGGGGGACCCGTGGGGGGGCCGAGGAAAGGCCAGTCGGCGTCCTGGGTGCCGCGGGACCGCCCCTGCGCTGGAGGCCTCTGGCGGTGAGACCCCGTGTCGTGCCCCGGTGGCCGACTCGCGTCCGGGCCCTTAGGAACGGGCACCCCCGCGGCGGCGTGCGGCCGCGCCCCCTCCCGCCCACGGCTTCTGTGACGTCGTCGTCGCGTCTCCGCGACGGCGGGCGAGCCAGCCGCGCCCCGTCGGCCCTCTC
>NW_026712101.1:900000-1009752 GCF_026419965.1 Kogia breviceps
ATTCTTCCAAAATGCGTTCAGGGACTGGCATGCAACCAGGATTGACCACATCTACAGCCCCAGCGGCAGAAGACATAAGGCTGGACACTCTTGGGGCTGAGACGATTGGTGAGGTTGGGAAAGCAAATGCAGACCCTTCAAAGGAATCCGTCGTGCTCCCCATTCCATGGCTCCCAACTCTCCAGGTTCAACGCAATCTTCCGACAGCGAAAGCACTCATTGGAAACCCAGCGGATGCTACACCGTGGGATCGGGAAAGCTTTCTGAAACTCACCTCAGTTTTCCTCTCCTGGTGCTCGTGTTCTCCATTCAGGCCCCCTTACTAACAATCTCCCCACTTGGAGACTCGGCGCCTTTCCATGCCTCTTTCGTACCGTCTGCAATTTGTCCGCAGGATGAACTGCAAGAGGGGGAACCAATGAGAGACTCGCTGGAGGTGTTTGGTCGGGCACATGTCACTCTCATTTCCCATCACGAAGAAGAATTCACCAGCGGTTCAGCCTGCAACCGCGGATCGACAATAGGGCGTGAAGCCATCCAGCCGTGTTGCGTCCCACTCACAAAAAAGCGACTTGGGAAATGGAGCTCAGGGGCCCTGCACTTCCCAAACCTGAAGAGTTCTAAACGATAACTATCGCCCCAAAATATATTGAGGTCAGGCTACGAAGAGGCGCTGAACGCAAGGCAGAACTGCAGGAAACGGATGTCAACGGGTACATCGGAATGGCCCCGATAGCACATGAAAAGCGCCAGAACGTGGACAATGATGCGGTTGGCCAAAAAGGGCGTATGCGTTTTTTCCTGAATATATTCAGGAAAAAACGCATACGCCCTTTTTGGCCAACCAAGCAACCTGGGAGAGCAAATCAGCACTACAAAGAAATCTCTCGCCCCCCCCCGGGGGCAAAAGGGCCAGGCGAAAAAAGTCTAAAAACCAGAAAGGCAGGACAGGCCACGGAGTCAAGGGAGCCTTGTTAAGCTGATGGGCGGGATGTCAATGGCCAACAGCCAATCTTCACAAGTGTATCCTCTTTCCCAAACCATGTAAAACACAGAACCACAGAGCATAGGGCACTTCCACACATGGGCGTTGACCTTGGGAAAATGAAAAAATCAACCAGACACAGGGACCCCAAAGTTGAGGGCTGCTGTCTTGACAAGAACCTCCACTCCGGTACACGTTTCATATCCCAGGAAAGAGCCAAGTGGACAAAGACGAGTGGACAAGTGGACAAAGACAAGTGGACAAGTGGACAAGTGGTGCTACGTAGGTCCAATGGAGTGTCACTCAGCCATGAAATCCACGTCATGAGGCTGGTAGCAGCATCCTGAGTGGATTTAGGTACGATCATCCTCAGTGAAATAAGTCCCACAAAAAAAGAAACTTATGATATCACTTATCGAGGGAATGTAAAAATCGCTCCCCATGAACGGAATCCCCAAACAGAACAGAGTCACGCTTTTAGAAAACACACTTATGCCTGCTTCAGGGGAAAGGTGAGGTGCGGTGACGCATAAAACTCGAGTTTGAAATGAGCACAGATACCCTTCCGAAAACCGAATATGGAATGGACACGACCTACTCCTTGCTCAATCAACTGGACTCACCAGACCCTGTTCATCGCACAAGTATCTATCCGACTAGTAAGCATCTTAAAAGCTAAGTCTTGATATCTCTGTGTAAGTGCATCAAGTGTGTGTAAAGCGGCCTAAAACCAGCAGGGAAAATCAGCTCAGACCCATTCTGAGGATACATTTCCAACATAAAGAAGAAACAAGCAGGGCAAAACAGAGAGAAATTCTTCCAAAATGCGTTCAGGGACTGGCATGCAACCAGGATTGACCACATCTACAGCCCCAGCGGCAGAAGACATAAGGCTGGACACTCTTGGGGCTGAGACGATTGGTGAGGTTGGGAAAGCAAATGCAGACCCTTGAAAGGAATCCTGCGTGCTCCCCATTCCATGGCTCCCAACTCTCCAGGTTCAACGCAATCTTCCGACAGCGAAAGCACTCATTGGAAACCCAGCGGATGCTACACCGTGGGATCGGGAAAGCTTTCTGAAACTCACCTCAGTTTTCCTCTCCTGGTGCTCGTGTTCTCCATTCAGGCCCCCTTACTAACAATCTCCCCACTTGGAGACTCGGCGCCTTTCCATGCCTCTTTCGTACCGTCTGCAATTTGTCCGCAGGATGAACTGCAAGAGGGGGAACCAATGAGAGACTCGCTGGAGGTGTTTGGTCGGGCACATGTCACTCTCATTTCCCATCACGAAGAAGAATTCACCAGCGGTTCAGCCTGCAACCGCGGATCGACAATAGGGCGTGAAGCCATCCAGCCGTGTTGCGTCCCACTCACAAAAAAGCGACTTGGGAAATGGAGCTCAGGGGCCCTGCACTTCCCAAACCTGCAGAGTTCTAAACGATAACTATCGCCCCAAAATATATTGAGGTCAGGCTACGAAGAGGCGCTGAACGCAAGGCAGAACTGCAGGAAACGGATGTCAACGGGTACATCGGAATGGCCCCGATAGCACATGAAAAGCGCCAGAACGTGGACAATGATGCGGTTGGCCAAAAAGGGCGTATGCGTTTTTTCCTGAATATATTCAGGAAAAAACGCATACGCCCTTTTTGGCCAACCAAGCAACCTGGGAGAGCAAATCAGCACTACAAAGAAATCTCTCGCCCCCCCCCCGGGGGCAAAAGGGCCAGGCGAAAAAAGTCTAAAAACCAGAAAGGCAGGACAGCCCACGGAGTCAAGGGAGCCTTGTTAAGCTGATGGGCGGGATGTCAATGGCCAACAGCCAATCTTCACAAGTGTATCCTCTTTCTCAAACCATGTAAAACACAGAACCACAGAGCATAGGGCACTTCCACACATGGGCGTTGACCTTGGGAAAATGAAAAAATCAACCAGACACAGGGACCCCAAAGTTGAGGGCTGCTGTCTTGACAAGAACCTCCACTCCGGTACACGTTTCATATCCCAGGAAAGAGCCAAGTGGACAAAGACGAGTGGACAAGTGGACAAAGACAAGTGGACAAGTGGACAAGTGGTGCTACGTAGGTCCAATGGAGTGTCACTCAGCCATGAAATCCACGTCATGAGGCTGGTAGCAGCATCCTGAGTGGATTTAGGTACGATCATCCTCAGTGAAATAAGTCCCACAAAAAAAGAAACTTATGATATCACTTATCGAGGGAATGTAAAAATCGCTCCCCATGAACGGAATCCCCAAACAGAACAGAGTCACGCTTTTAGAAAACACACTTATGCCTGCTTCAGGGGAAAGGTGAGGTGCGGTGACGCATAAAACTCGAGTTTGAAATGAGCACAGATACCCTTCCGAAAACCGAATATGGAATGGACACGACCTACTCCTTGCTCAATCAACTGGACTCACCAGACCCTGTTCATCGCACAAGTATCTATCCGACTAGTAAGCATCTTAAAAGCTAAGTCTTGATATCTCTGTGTAAGTGCATCAAGTGTGTGTAAAGCGGCCTAAAACCAGCAGGGAAAATCAGCTCAGACCCATTCTGAGGATACATTTCCAACACAAAGAAGAAACAAGCAGGGCAAAACAGAGAGAAATTCTTCCAAAATGCGTTCAGGGACTGGCATGCAACCAGGATTGACCACATCTACAGCCCCAGCGGCAGAAGACATAAGGCTGGACACTCTTGGGGCTGAGACGATTGGTGAGGTTGGGAAAGCAAATGCAGACCCTTGAAAGGAATCCGTCGTGCTCCCCATTCCATGGCTCCCAACTCTCCAGGTTCAACGCAATCTTCCGACAGCGAAAGCACTCATTGGAAACCCAGCGGATGCTACACCGTGGGATCGGGAAAGCTTTCTGAAACTCACCTCAGTTTTCCTCTCCTGGTGCTCGTGTTCTCCATTCAGGCCCCCTTACTAACAATCTCCCCACTTGGAGTCTCGGCGCCTTTCCATGCCTCTTTCGTACCGTCTGCAATTTGTCCGCAGGATGAACTGCAAGAGGGGGAACCAATGAGAGACTCGCTGGAGGTGTTTGGTCGGGCACATGTCACTCTCATTTCCCATCACGAAGAAGAATTCACCAGCGGTTCAGCCTGCAACCGCGGATCGACAATAGGGCGTGAAGCCATCCAGCCGTGTTGCGTCCCACTCACAAAAAAGCGACTTGGGAAATGGAGCTCACGGGCACTGCACTTCCCAAACCTGCAGAGTTCTAAACGATAACTATCGCCCCAAAATATATTGAGGGCAGGCTACGAAGAGGCGCTGAACGCAAGGCAGAACTGCAGGAAACGGATGTCAACGGGTACATCGGAATGGCCCCGATAGCACATGAAAAGCGCCAGAACGTGGACAATGATGCGGTTGGCCAAAAAGGGCGTATGCGTTTTTTCCTGAATATATTCAGGAAAAAACGCATACGCCCTTTTTGGCCAACCAAGCAACCTGGGAGAGCAAATCAGCACTACAAAGAAATCTCTCGCCCCCCCCCCCCGGGGCAAAAGGGCCAGGCGAAAAAAGTCTAAAAACCAGAAAGGCAGGACAGCCCACGGAGTCAAGGGAGCCTTGTTAAGCTGATGGGCGGGATGTCAATGGCCAACAGCCAATCTTCACAAGTGTATCCTCTTTCCCAAACCATGTAAAACACAGAACCACAGAGCATAGGGCACTTCCACACATGGGCGTTGACCTTGGGAAAATGAAAAAATCAACCAGACACAGGGACCCCAAAGTTGAGGGCTGCTGTCTTGACAAGAACCTCCACTCCGGTACACGTTTCATATCCCAGGAAAGAGCCAAGTGGACAAAGACGAGTGGACAAGTGGACAAAGACAAGTGGACAAGTGGACAAGTGGTGCTACGTAGGTCCAATGGAGTGTCACTCAGCCATGAAATCCACGTCATGAGGCTGGTAGCAGCATCCTGAGTGGATTTAGGTACGATCATCCTCAGTGAAATAAGTCCCACAAAAAAAGAAACTTATGATATCACTTATCGAGGGAATGTAAAAATCGCTCCCCATGAACGGAATCCCCAAACAGAACAGAGTCACGCTTTTAGAAAACACACTTATGCCTGCTTCAGGGGAAAGGTGAGGTGCGGTGACGCATAAAACTCGAGTTTGAAATGAGCACAGATACCCTTCCGAAAACCGAATATGGAATGGACACGACCTACTCCTTGCTCAATCAACTGGACTCACCAGACCCTGTTCATCGCACAAGTATCTATCCGACTAGTAAGCATCTTAAAAGCTAAGTCTTGATATCTCTGTGTAAGTGCATCAAGTGTGTGTAAAGCGGCCTAAAACCAGCAGGGAAAATCAGCTCAGACCCATTCTGAGGATACATTTCTAACATAAAGAAGAAATAAGCAGGGCAAAACAGAGAGAAATTCTTCCAAAATGCGTTCAGGGACTGGCATGCAACCAGGATTGACCACATCTACAGCCCCAGCGGCAGAAGACATAAGGCTGGACACTCTTGGGGCTGAGACGATTGGTGAGGTTGGGAAAGCAAATGCAGACCCTTGAAAGCAATCCTGCGTGCTCCCCATTCCATGGGTCCCAACTCTCCAGGTTCAACGCAATCTTCCGACAGCGAAAGCACTCATTGGAAACCCAGCGGATGCTACACCGTGGGATCGGGAAAGCTTTCTGAAACTCACCTCCGTTTTCATTTCCTGGTGCTCGTGTTCTCCATTCAGGCCCCCTTACTAACAATCTCCCCACTTGGAGACTCGGCGATTTCCAAGCCTCTTTCGTACCGTCTGCAATTTGTCCACAGGATGAACTGCAAGAGGGGGAACCAATGAGAGACTCGCTGGAGGTGTTTGGTCGGGCACATGTCACTCTCATTTCCCATCACGAAGAAGAATTCACCAGAGGTTCAGCCTGCCACCCCGGATCGACAATAGGGCGTGAAGCCATCCAGCCGTGTTGCGTCCCACTCACAAAAAAGCGACTTGGGAAATGGAGCTCAGGGGCACTGCACTTCCCAAACCTGCAGAGTTCTAAACGATAACTATCGCCCCAAAATATATTGAGGTCAGGCTACGAAGAGGCGCTGAACGCAAGGCAGAACTGCAGGAAACGGATGTCAACGGGTACATCGGAATGGCCCCGATAGCACATGAAAAGCGCCAGAACGTGGACAATGATGCGGTTGGCCAAAAAGGGCGTATGCGTTTTTTCCTGAATATATTCAGGAAAAAACGCATACGCCTTTTTGGCCAACCAAGCAACCTGGGAGAGCAAATCAGCACTACAAAGAAATCTCTCGCCCCCCCCCGGGGGCAAAAGGGCCAGGCGAAAAAAGTCTAAAAACCAGAAAGGCAGGACAGCCCACGGAGTCAAGGGAGCCTTGTTAAGCTGATGGGTGGGATGTCAATGGCCAACAGCCAATCTTCACAAGTGTATCCTCTTTCCCAAACCATGTAAAACACAGAACCACAGAGCATAGGGCACTTCCACACATGGGCGTTGACCTTGGGAAAATGAAAAAATCAACCAGACACAGGGACCCCAAAGTTGAGGGCTGCTGTCTTGACAAGAACCTCCACTCCGGTACACGTTTCATATCCCAGGAAAGAGCCAAGTGGAGAAGTGGACAAAGACAAGTGGACAAGTGGACAAGTGGTGCTACGTAGGTCCAATGGAGTGTCACTCAGCCATGAAATACACGTCATGAGGCTGGTAGCAGCATCCTGAGTGGATTTAGGTACGATCATCCTCAGTGAAATCAGTCCCACAAAAAAAGAAACTTATGATATCACTTATCGAGGGAATGTAAAAATCGCTCCCCATGAACGGAATCCCCAAACAGAACAGAGTCACGCTTTTAGAAAACACACTTATGCCTGCTTCAGGGGAAAGGTGAGGTGCGGTGACGCATAAAACTCGAGTTTGAAATGAGCACAGATACCCTTCCGAAAACCGAATATGGAATGGACACGACCTACTCCTTGCTCAATCAACTGGACTCACCAGACCCTGTTCATCGCACAAGTATCTATCCGACTAGTAAGCATCTTAAAAGCTAAGTCTTGATATCTCTGTGTAAGTGCATCAAGTGTGTGTAAAGCGGCCTAAAACCAGCAGGGAAAATCAGCTCAGACCCATTCTGAGGATACATTTCCAACACAAAGAAGAAACAAGCAGGGCAAAACAGAGAGAAATTCTTCCAAAATGCGTTCAGGGACTGGCATGCAACCAGGATTGACCACATCTACAGCCCCAGCGGCAGAAGACATAAGGCTGGACACTCTTGGGGCTGAGACGATTGGTGAGGTTGGGAAAGCAAATGCAGACCCTTGAAAGGAATCCGTCGTGCTCCCCATTCCATGGCTCCCAACTCTCCAGGTTCAACGCAATCTTCCGACAGCGAAAGCACTCATTGGAAACCCAGCGGATGCTACACCGTGGGATCGGCAAAGCTTTCTGAAACTCACCTCAGTTTTCCTCTCCTGGTGCTCGTGTTCTCCATTCAGGCCCCCTTACTAACAATCTCCCCACTTGGAGTCTCGGCGCCTTTCCATGCCTCTTTCGTACCGTCTGCAATTTGTCCGCAGGATGAACTGCAAGAGGGGGAACCAATGAGAGACTCGCTGGAGGTGTTTGGTCGGGCACATGTCACTCTCATTTCCCATCACGAAGAAGAATTCACCAGCGGTTCAGCCTGCAACCGCGGATCGACAATAGGGCGTGAAGCCATCCAGCCGTGTTGCGTCCCACTCACAAAAAAGCGACTTGGGAAATGGAGCTCAGGGGCACTGCACTTCCCAAACCTGCAGAGTTCTAAACGATAACTATCGCCCCAAAATATATTGAGGTCAGGCTACGAAGAGGCGCTGAACGCAAGGCAGAACTGCAGGAAACGGATGTCAACGGGTACATCGGAATGGCCCCGATAGCACATGAAAAGCGCCAGAACGTGGACAATGATGCGGTTGGCCAAAAAGGGCGTATGCGTTTTTTCCTGAATATATTCAGGAAAAAACGCATACGCCCTTTTTGGCCAACCAAGCAACCTGGGAGAGCAAATCAGCACTACAAAGAAATCTCTCGCCCCCCCCCCCCCGGGGCAAAAGGGCCAGGCGAAAAAAGTCTAAAAACCAGAAAGGCAGGACAGCCCACGGAGTCAAGGGAGCCTTGTTAAGCTGATGGGCGGGATGTCAATGGCCAACAGCCAATCTTCACAAGTGTATCCTCTTTCCCAAACCATGTAAAACACAGAACCACAGAGCATAGGGCACTTCCACACATGGGCGTTGACCTTGGGAAAATGAAAAAATCAACCAGACACAGGGACCCCAAAGTTGAGGGCTGCTGTCTTGACAAGAACCTCCACTCCGGTACACGTTTCATATCCCAGGAAAGAGCCAAGTGGACAAAGACGAGTGGACAAGTGGACAAAGTCAAGTGGACAAGTGGTGCTACGTAGGTCCAATGGAGTGTCACTCAGCCATGAAATCCACGTCATGAGGCTGGTAGCAGCATCCTGAGTGGATTTAGGTACGATCATCCTCAGTGAAATAAGTCCCACAAAAAAAGAAACTTATGATATCACTTATCGAGGGAATGTAAAAATCGCTCCCCATGAACGGAATCCCCAAACAGAACAGAGTCACGCTTTTAGAAAACACACTTATGCCTGCTTCAGGGGAAAGGTGAGGTGCGGTGACGCATAAAACTCGAGTTTGAAATGAGCACAGATACCCTTCCGAAAACCGAATATGGAATGGACACGACCTACTCCTTGCTCAATCAACTGGACTCACCAGACCCTGTTCATCGCACAAGTATCTATCCGACTAGTAAGCATCTTAAAAGCTAAGTCTTGATATCTCTGTGTAAGTGCATCAAGTGTGTGTAAAGCGGCCTAAAACCAGCAGGGAAAATCAGCTCAGACCCATTCTGAGGATACATTTCCAACACAAAGAAGAAACAAGCAGGGCAAAACAGAGAGAAATTCTTCCAAAATGCGTTCAGGGACTGGCATGCAACCAGGATTGACCACATCTACAGCCCCAGCGGCAGAAGACATAAGGCTGGACACTCTTGGGGCTGAGACGATTGGTGAGGTTGGGAAAGCAAATGCAGACCCTTGAAAGGAATCCTGCGTGCTCCCCATTCCATGGCTCCCAACTCTCCAGGTTCAACGCAATCTTCCGACAGCGAAAGCACTCATTGGAAACCCAGCGGATGCTACACCGTGGGATCGGGAAAGCTTTCTGAAACTCACCTCAGTTTTCCTCTCCTGGTGCTCGTGTTCTCCATTCAGGCCCCCTTACTAACAATCTCCCCACTTGGAATCTCGGCGCCTTTCCATGCCTCTTTCGTACCGTCTGCAATTTGTTCGCAGGATGAACTGCAAGAGGGGGAACCAATGAGAGACTCGCTGGAGGTGTTTGGTCGGGCACATGTCACTCTCATTTCCCATCACGAAGAAGAATTCACCAGCGGTTCAGCCTGCCACCGCGGATCGACAATAGGGCGTGAAGCCATCCAGCCGTGTTGCGTCCCACTCACAAAAAAGCGACTTGGGAAATGGAGCTCAGGGGCACTGCACTTCCCAAACCTGCAGAGTTCTAAACGATAACTATCGCCCCAAAATATATTGAGGTCAGGCTCCGAAGAGGCGCTGAACGCAAGGCAGAACTGCAGGAAACGGATGTCAACGGGTACATCGGAATGGCCCCGATAGCACATGAAAAGCGCCAGAACGTGGACAATGATGCGGTTGGCCAAAAAGGGCGTATGCGTTTTTTCCTGAATATATTCAGGAAAAAATGCATACGCCCTTTTTGGCCAACCAAGCAACCTGGGAGAGCAAATCAGCACTACAAAGAAATCTGTCGCCCCCCCCCCCGGGGGCAAAAGGGCCAGGCGAAAAAAGTCTAAAAACCAGAAAGGCAGGACAGCCTACGGAGTCAAGGGAGCCTTGTTAAGCTGATGGGCGGGATGTCAATGGCCAACAGCCAATCTTCACAAGTGTATCCTCTTTCCCAAACCATGTAAAACACAGAACCACAGAGCATAGGGCACTTCCACACATGGGCGTTGACCTTGGGAAAATGAAAAAATCAACCAGACACAGGGACCCCAAAGTTGAGGGCTGCTGTCTTGACAAGAACCTCCACTCCGGTACACGTTTCATATCCCAGGAAAGAGCCAAGTGGACAAAGACGAGTGGACAAGTGGACAAAGACAAGTGGACAAGTGGACAAGTGGTGCTACGTAGGTCCAATGGAGTGTCACTCAGCCATGAAATCCACGTCATGAGGCTGGTAGCAGCATCCTGAGTGGATTTAGGTACGATCATCCTCAGTGAAATAAGTCCCACAAAAAAAGAAACTTATGATATCACTTATCGAGGGAATGTAAAAATCGCTCCCCATGAACGGAATCCCCAAACAGAACAGAGTCACGCTTTTAGAAAACACACTTATGCCTGCTTCAGGGGAAAGGTGAGGTGCGGTGACGCATAAAACTCGAGTTTGAAATGAGCACAGATACCCTTCCGAAAACCGAATATGGAATGGACACGACCTACTCCTTGCTCAATCAACTGGACTCACCAGACCCTGTTCATCGCACAAGTATCTATCCGACTAGTAAGCATCTTAAAAGCTAAGTCTTGATATCTCTGTGTAAGTGCATCAAGTGTGTGTAAAGCGGCCTAAAACCAGCAGGGAAAATCAGCTCAGACCCATTCTGAGGATACATTTCCAACACAAAGAAGAAACAAGCAGGGCAAAACAGAGAGAAATTCTTCCAAAATGCGTTCAGGGACTGGCATGCAACCAGGATTGACCACATCTACAGCCCCAGCGGCAGAAGACATAAGGCTGGACACTCTTGGGGCTGAGACGATTGGTGAGGTTGGGAAAGCAAATGCAGACCCTTGAAAGGAATCCTGCGTGCTCCCCATTCCATGGCTCCCAACTCTCCAGGTTCAACGCAATCTTCCGACAGCGAAAGCACTCATTGGAAACCCAGCGGATGCTACACCGTGGGATCGGGAAAGCTTTCTGAAACTCACCTCAGTTTTCCTCTCCTGGTGCTCGTGTTCTCCATTCAGGCCCCCTTACTAACAATCTCCCCACTTGGAGACTCGGCGCCTTTCCATGCCTCTTTCGTACCGTCTGCAATTTGTCCGCAGGATGAACTGCAAGAGGGGGAACCAATGAGAGACTCGCTGGAGGTGTTTGGTCGGGCACATGTCACTCTCATTTCCCATCACGAAGAAGAATTCACCAGCGGTTCAGCCTGCAACCGCGGATCGACAATAGGGCGTGAAGCCATCCAGCCGTGTTGCGTCCCACTCACAAAAAAGCGACTTGGGAAATGGAGCTCAGGGGCCCTGCACTTCCCAAACCTGCAGAGTTCTAAACGATAACTATCGCCCCAAAATATATTGAGGGCAGGCTACGAAGAGGCGCTGAACGCAAGGCAGAACTGCAGGAAACGGATGTCAACGGGTACATCGGAATGGCCCCGATAGCACATGAAAAGCGCCAGAACGTGGACAATGATGCGGTTGGCCAAAAAGGGCGTATGCGTTTTTTCCTGAATATATTCAGGAAAAAACGCATACGCCCTTTTTGGCCAACCAAGCAACCTGGGAGAGCAAATCAGCACTACAAAGAAATCTCTCGCCCCCCCCCCCGGGGCAAAAGGGCCAGGCGAAAAAAGTCTAAAAACCAGAAAGGCAGGACAGCCCACGGAGTCAAGGGAGCCTTGTTAAGCTGATGGGCGGGATGTCAATGGCCAACAGCCAATCTTCACAAGTGTATCCTCTTTCCCAAACCATGTAAAACACAGAACCACAGAGCATAGTGCACTTCCACACATGGGCGTTGACCTTGGGAAAATGAAAAAATCAACCAGACACAGGGACCCCAAAGTTGAGGGCTGCTGTCTTGACAAGAACCTCCACTCCGGTACACGTTTCATATCCCAGGAAAGAGCCAAGTGGACAAAGACGAGTGGACAAGTGGACAAAGACAAGTGGACAAGTGGACAAGTGGTGCTACGTAGGTCCAATGGAGTGTCACTCAGCCATGAAATCCACGTCATGAGGCTGGTAGCAGCATCCTGAGTGGATTTAGGTACGATCATCCTCAGTGAAATAAGTCCCACAAAAAAAGAAACTTATGATATCACTTATCGAGGGAATGTAAAAATCGCTCCCCATGAACGGAATCCCCAAACAGAACAGAGTCACGCTTTTAGAAAACACACTTATGCCTGCTTCAGGGGAAAGGTGAGGTGCGGTGACGCATAAAACTCGAGTTTGAAATGAGCACAGATACCCTTCCGAAAACCGAATATGGAATGGACACGACCTACTCCTTGCTCAATCAACTGGACTCACCAGACCCTGTTCATCGCACAAGTATCTATCCGACTAGTAAGCATCTTAAAAGCTAAGTCTTGATATCTCTGTGTAAGTGCATCAAGTGTGTGTAAAGCGGCCTAAAACCAGCAGGGAAAATCAGCTCAGACCCATTCTGAGGATACATTTCCAACACAAAGAAGAAACAAGCAGGGCAAAACAGAGAGAAATTCTTCCAAAATGCGTTCAGGGACTGGCATGCAACCAGGATTGACCACATCTACAGCCCCAGCGGCAGAAGACATAAGGCTGGACACTCTTGGGGCTGAGACGATTGGTGAGGTTGGGAAAGCAAATGCAGACCCTTGAAAGGAATCCTGCGTGCTCCCCATTCCATGGCTCCCAACTCTCCAGGTTCAACGCAATCTTCCGACAGCGAAAGCACTCATTGGAAACCCAGCGGATGCTACACCGTGGGATCGGGAAAGCTTTCTGAAACTCACCTCAGTTTTCCTCTCCTGGTGCTCGTGTTCTCCATTCAGGCCCCCTTACTAACAATCTCCCCACTTGGAGACTCGGCGCCTTTCCATGCCTCTTTCGTACCGTCTGCAATTTGTCCGCAGGATGAACTGCAAGAGGGGGAACCAATGAGAGACTCGCTGGAGGTGTTTGGTCGGGCACATGTCACTCTCATTTCCCATCACGAAGAAGAATTCACCAGCGGTTCAGCCTGCCACCGCGGATCGACAATAGGGCGTGAAGCCATCCAGCCGTGTTGCGTCCCACTCACAAAAAAGCGACTTGGGAAATGGAGCTCAGGGGCCCTGCACTTCCCAAACCTGCAGAGTTCTAAACGATAACTATCGCCCCAAAATATATTGAGGTCAGGCTACGAAGAGGCGCTGAACGCAAGGCAGAACTGCAGGAAACGGATGTCAACGGGTACATCGGAATGGCCCCGATAGCACATGAAAAGCGCCAGAACGTGGACAATGATGCGGTTGGCCAAAAAGGGCGTATGCGTTTTTTCCTGAATATATTCAGGAAAAAACGCATACGCCCTTTTTGGCCAACCAAGCAACCTGGGAGAGCAAATCAGCACTACAAAGAAATCTCTCACCCCCCCCCCCGGGGCAAAAGGGCCAGGCGAAAAAAGTCTAAAAACCAGAAAGGCAGGACAGCCTACGGAGTCAAGGGAGCCTTGTTAAGCTGATGGGCGGGATGTCAATGGCCAACAGCCAATCTTCACAAGTGTATCCTCTTTCCCAAACCATGTAAAACACAGAACCACAGAGCATAGGCCACTTCCACACATGGGCGTTGACCTTGGGAAAATGAAAAAATCAACCAGACACAGGGACCCCAAAGTTGAGGGCTGCTGTCTTGACAAGAACCTCCACTCCGGTACACGTTTCATATCCCAGGAAAGAGCCAAGTGGACAAAGACGAGTGGACAAGTGGACAAAGACAAGTGGACAAGTGGACAAGTGGTGCTACGTAGGTCCAATGGAGTGTCACTCAGCCATGAAATCCACGTCATGAGGCTGGTAGCAGCATCCTGAGTGGATTTAGGTACGATCATCCTCAGTGAAATAAGTCCCACAAAAAAAGAAACTTATGATATCACTTATCGAGGGAATGTAAAAATCGCTCCCCATGAACGGAATCCCCAAACAGAACAGAGTCACGCTTTTAGAAAACACACTTATGCCTGCTTCAGGGGAAAGGTGAGGTGCGGTGACGCATAAAACTCGAGTTTGAAATGAGCACAGATACCCTTCCGAAAACCGAATATGGAATGGACACGACCTACTCCTTGCTCAATCAACTGGACTCACCAGACCCTGTTCATCGCACAAGTATCTATCCGACTAGTAAGCATCTTAAAAGCTAAGTCTTGATATCTCTGTGTAAGTGCATCAAGGGTGTGTAAAGCGGCCTAAAACCAGCAGGGAAAATCAGCTCAGACCCATTCTGAGGATACATTTCCAACACAAAGAAGAAACAAGCAGGGCAAAACAGAGAGAAATTCTTCCAAAATGCGTTCAGGGACTGGCATGCAACCAGGATTGACCACATCTACAGCCCCAGCGGCAGAAGACATAAGGCTGGACACTCTTGGGGCTGAGACGATTGGTGAGGTTGGGAAAGCAAATGCAGACCCTTGAAAGGAATCCTGCGTGCTCCCCATTCCATGGCTCCCAACTCTCCAGGTTCAACGCAATCTTCCGACAGCGAAAGCACTCATTGGAAACCCAGCGGATGCTACACCGTGGGATCGGGAAAGCTTTCTGAAACTCACCTCAGTTTTCCTCTCCTGGTGCTCGTGTTCTCCATTCAGGCCCCCTTACTAAAAATCTCCCCACTTGGAGACTCGGCGCCTTTCCATGCCTCTTTCGTACCGTCTGCAATTTGTCCGCAGGATGAACTGCAAGAGGGGGAACCAATGAGAGACTCGCTGGAGGTGTTTGGTCGGGCACATGTCACTCTCATTTCCCATCACGAAGAAGAATTCACCAGCGGTTCAGCCTGCCACCGCGGATCGACAATAGGGCGTGAAGCCATCCAGCCGTGTTGCGTCCCACTCACAAAAAAGCGACTTGGGAAATGGAGCTCAGGGGCCCTGCACTTCCCAAACCTGCAGAGTTCTAAACGATAACTATCGCCCCAAAATATATTGAGGTCAGGCTACGAAGAGGCGCTGAACGCAAGGCAGAACTGCAGGAAACGGATGTCAACGGGTACATCGGAATGGCCCCGATAGCACATGAAAAGCGCCAGAACGTGGACAATGATGCGGTTGGCCAAAAAGGGCGTATGCGTTTTTTCCTGAATATATTCAGGAAAAAACGCATACGCCCTTTTTGGCCAACCAAGCAACCTGGGAGAGCAAATCAGCACTACAAAGAAATCTCTCGCCCCCCCCCCCGGGGCAAAAGGGCCAGGCGAAAAAAGTCTAAAAACCAGAAAGGCAGGACAGCCTACGGAGTCAAGGGAGCCTTGTTAAGCTGATGGGCGGGATGTCAATGGCCAACAGCCAATCTTCACAAGTGTATCCTCTTTCCCAAACCATGTAAAACACAGAACCACAGAGCATAGGCCACTTCCACACATGGGCGTTGACCTTGGGAAAATGAAAAAATCAACCAGACACAGGGACCCCAAAGTTGAGGGCTGCTGTCTTGACAAGAACCTCCACTCCGGTACACGTTTCATATCCCAGGAAAGAGCCAAGTGGACAAAGACGAGTGGACAAGTGGACAAAGACAAGTGGACAAGTGGACAAGTGGTGCTACGTAGGTCCAATGGAGTGTCACTCAGCCATGAAATCCACGTCATGAGGCTGGTAGCAGCATCCTGAGTGGATTTAGGTACGATCATCCTCAGTGAAATAAGTCCCACAAAAAAAGAAACTTATGATATCACTTATCGAGGGAATGTAAAAATCGCTCCCCATGAACGGAATCCCCAAACAGAACAGAGTCACGCTTTTAGAAAACACACTTATGCCTGCTTCAGGGGAAAGGTGAGGTGCGGTGACGCATAAAACTCGAGTTTGAAATGAGCACAGATACCCTTCCGAAAACCGAATATGGAATGGACACGACCTACTCCTTGCTCAATCAACTGGACTCACCAGACCCTGTTCATCGCACAAGTATCTATCCGACTAGTAAGCATCTTAAAAGCTAAGTCTTGATATCTCTGTGTAAGTGCATCAAGGGTGTGTAAAGCGGCCTAAAACCAGCAGGGAAAATCAGCTCAGACCCATTCTGAGGATACATTTCCAACACAAAGAAGAAACAAGCAGGGCAAAACAGAGAGAAATTCTTCCAAAATGCGTTCAGGGACTGGCATGCAACCAGGATTGACCACATCTACAGCCCCAGCGGCAGAAGACATAAGGCTGGACACTCTTGGGGCTGAGACGATTGGTGAGGTTGGGAAAGCAAATGCAGACCCTTGAAAGGAATCCGTCGTGCTCCCCATTCCATGGCTCCCAACTCTCCAGGTTCAACGCAATCTTCCGACAGCGAAAGCACTCATTGGAAACCCAGCGGATGCTACACCGTGGGATCGGCAAAGCTTTCTGAAACTCACCTCAGTTTTCCTCTCCTGGTGCTCGTGTTCTCCATTCAGGCCCCCTTACTAACAATCTCCCCACTTGGAGTCTCGGCGCCTTTCCATGCCTCTTTCGTACCGTCTGCAATTTGTCCGCAGGATGAACTGCAAGAGGGGGAACCAATGAGAGACTCGCTGGAGGTGTTTGGTCGGGCACATGTCACTCTCATTTCCCATCACGAAGAAGAATTCACCAGCGGTTCAGCCTGCAACCGCGGATCGACAATAGGGCGTGAAGCCATCCAGCCGTGTTGCGTCCCACTCACAAAAAAGCGACTTGGGAAATGGAGCTCAGGGGCACTGCACTTCCCAAACCTGCAGAGTTCTAAACGATAACTATCGCCCCAAAATATATTGAGGGCAGGCTACGAAGAGGCGCTGAACGCAAGGCAGAACTGCAGGAAACGGATGTCAACGGGTACATCGGAATGGCCCCGATAGCACATGAAAAGCGCCAGAACGTGGACAATGATGCGGTTGGCCAAAAAGGGCGTATGCGTTTTTTCCTGAATATATTCAGGAAAAAACGCATACGCCCTTTTTGGCCAACCAAGCAACCTGGGAGAGCAAATCAGCACTACAAAGAAATCTCTCGCCCCCCCCCCCCCGGGGCAAAAGGGCCAGGCGAAAAAAGTCTAAAAACCAGAAAGGCAGGACAGCCCACGGAGTCAAGGGAGCCTTGTTAAGCTGATGGGCGGGATGTCAATGGCCAACAGCCAATCTTCACAAGTGTATCCTCTTTCCCAAACCATGTAAAACACAGAACCACAGAGCATAGGGCACTTCCACACATGGGCGTTGACCTTGGGAAAATGAAAAAATCAACCAGACACAGGGACCCCAAAGTTGAGGGCTGCTGTCTTGACAAGAACCTCCACTCCGGTACACGTTTCATATCCCAGGAAAGAGCCAAGTGGACAAAGACGAGTGGACAAGTGGACAAAGTCAAGTGGACAAGTGGTGCTACGTAGGTCCAATGGAGTGTCACTCAGCCATGAAATCCACGTCATGAGGCTGGTAGCAGCATCCTGAGTGGATTTAGGTACGATCATCCTCAGTGAAATAAGTCCCACAAAAAAAGAAACTTATGATATCACTTATCGAGGGAATGTAAAAATCGCTCCCCATGAACGGAATCCCCAAACAGAACAGAGTCACGCTTTTAGAAAACACACTTATGCCTGCTTCAGGGGAAAGGTGAGGTGCGGTGACGCATAAAACTCGAGTTTGAAATGAGCACAGATACCCTTCCGAAAACCGAATATGGAATGGACACGACCTACTCCTTGCTCAATCAACTGGACTCACCAGACCCTGTTCATCGCACAAGTATCTATCCGACTAGTAAGCATCTTAAAAGCTAAGTCTTGATATCTCTGTGTAAGTGCATCAAGTGTGTGTAAAGCGGCCTAAAGCCAGCAGGGAAAATCAGCTCAGACCCATTCTGAGGATACATTTCCAACATAAAGAAGAAACAAGCAGGGCAAAACAGAGAGAAATTCTTCCAAAATGCGTTCAGGGACTGGCATGCAACCAGGATTGACCACATCTACAGCCCCAGCGGCAGAAGACATAAGGCTGGACACTCTTGGGGCTGAGACGATTGGTGAGGTTGGGAAAGCAAATGCAGACCCTTGAAAGGAATCCTGCGTGCTCCCCATTCCATGGCTCCCAACTCTCCAGGTTCAACGCAATCTTCCGACAGCGAAAGCACTCATTGGAAACCCAGCGGATGCTACACCGTGGGATCGGGAAAGCTTTCTGAAACTCACCTCAGTTTTCCTCTCCTGGTGCTCGTGTTCTCCATTCAGGCCCCCTTACTAACAATCTCCCCACTTGGAGACTCGGCGCCTTTCCATGCCTCTTTCGTACCGTCTGCAATTTGTCCGCAGGATGAACTGCAAGAGGGGGAACCAATGAGAGACTCGCTGGAGGTGTTTGGTCGGGCACATGTCACTCTCATTTCCCATCACGAAGAAGAATTCACCAGAGGTTCAGCCTGCCACCCCGGATCGACAATAGGGCGTGAAGCCATCCAGCCGTGTTGCGTCCCACTCACAAAAAAGCGACTTGGGAAATGGAGCTCAGGGGCACTGCACTTCCCAAACCTGCAGAGTTCTAAACGATAACTATCGCCCCAAAATATATTGAGGTCAGGCTCCGAAGAGGCGCTGAACGCAAGGCAGAACTGCAGGAAACGGATGTCAACGGGTACATCGGAATGGCCCCGATAGCACATGAAAAGCGCCAGAACGTGGACAATGATGCGGTTGGCCAAAAAGGGCGTATGCGTTTTTTCCTGAATATATTCAGGAAAAAACGCATACGCCCTTTTTGGCCAACCAAGCAACCTGGGAGAGCAAATCAGCACTACAAAGAAATCTCTCGCCCCCCCCCCCCCCGGGGCAAAAGGGTCAGGCGAAAAAAGTCTAAAAACCAGAAAGGCAGGACAGCCCACGGAGTCAAGGGAGCCTTGTTAAGCTGATGGGCGGGATGTCAATGGCCAACAGCCAATCTTCACAAGTGTATCCTCTTTCCCAAACCATGTAAAACACAGAACCACAGAGCATAGGGCACTTCCACACATGGGCGTTGACCTTGGGAAAATGAAAAAATCAACCAGACACAGGGACCCCAAAGTTGAGGGCTGCTGTCTTGACAAGAACCTCCACTCCGGTACACGTTTCATATCCCAGGAAAGAGCCAAGTGGACAAAGACGAGTGGACAAGTGGACAAAGACAAGTGGACAAGTGGACAAGTGGTGCTACGTAGGTCCAATGGAGTGTCACTCAGCCATGAAATCCACGTCATGAGGCTGGTAGCAGCATCCTGAGTGGATTTAGGTACGATCATCCTCAGTGAAATAAGTCCCACAAAAAAAGAAACTTATGATATCACTTATCGAGGGAATGTAAAAATCGCTCCCCATGAACGGAATCCCCAAACAGAACAGAGTCACGCTTTTAGAAAACACACTTATGCCTGCTTCAGGGGAAAGGTGAGGTGCGGTGACGCATAAAACTCGAGTTTGAAATGAGCACAGATACCCTTCCAAAAACCGAATATGGAATGGACACGACCTACTCCTTGCTCAATCAACTGGACTCACCAGACCCTGTTCATCGCACAAGTATCTATCCGACTAGTAAGCATCTTAAAAGCTAAGTCTTGATATCTCTGTGTAAGTGCATCAAGTGTGTGTAAAGCGGCCTAAAACCAGCAGGGAAAATCAGCTCAGACCCATTCTGAGGATACATTTCCAACACAAAGAAGAAACAAGCAGGGCAAAACAGAGAGAAATTCTTCCAAAATGCGTTCAGGGACTGGCATGCAACCAGGATTGACCACATCTACAGCCCCAGCGGCAGAAGACATAAGGCTGGACACTCTTGGGGCTGAGACGATTGGTGAGGTTGGGAAAGCAAATGCAGACCCTTGAAAGGAATCCTGCGTGCTCCCCATTCCATGGCTCCCAACTCTCCAGGTTCAACGCAATCTTCCGACAGCGAAAGCACTCATTGGAAACCCAGCGGATGCTACACCGTGGGATCGGGAAAGCTTTCTGAAACTCACCTCAGTTTTCCTCTCCTGGTGCTCGTGTTCTCCATTCAGGCCCCCTTACTAACAATCTCCCCACTTGGAATCTCGGCGCCTTTCCATGCCTCTTTCGTACCGTCTGCAATTTGTTCGCAGGATGAACTGCAAGAGGGGGAACCAATGAGAGACTCGCTGGAGGTGTTTGGTCGGGCACATGTCACTCTCATTTCCCATCACGAAGAAGAATTCACCAGCGGTTCAGCCTGCAACCGCGGATCGACAATAGGGCGTGAAGCCATCCAGCCGTGTTGCGTCCCACTCACAAAAAAGCGACTTGGGAAATGGAGCTCAGGGGCCCTGCACTTCCCAAACCTGCAGAGTTCTAAACGATAACTATCGCCCCAAAATATATTGAGGGCAGGCTACGAAGAGGCGCTGAACGCAAGGCAGAACTGCAGGAAACGGATGTCAACGGGTACATCGGAATGGCCCCGATAGCACATGAAAAGCGCCAGAACGTGGACAATGATGTGGTTGGCCAAAAAGGGCGTATGCGTTTTTTCCTGAATATATTCAGGAAAAAATGCATACGCCCTTTTTGGCCAACCAAGCAACCTGGGAGAGCAAATCAGCACTACAAAGAAATCTGTCGCCCCCCCCCCCGGGGGCAAAAGGGCCAGGCGAAAAAAGTCTAAAAACCAGAAAGGCAGGACAGCCTACGGAGTCAAGGGAGCCTTGTTAAGCTGATGGGCGGGATGTCAATGGCCAACAGCCAATCTTCACAAGTGTATCCTCTTTCCCAAACCATGTAAAACACAGAACCACAGAGCATAGGGCACTTCCACACATGGGCGTTGACCTTGGGAAAATGAAAAAATCAACCAGACACAGGGACCCCAAAGTTGAGGGCTGCTGTCTTGACAAGAACCTCCACTCCGGTACACGTTTCATATCCCAGGAAAGAGCCAAGTGGACAAAGACGAGTGGACAAGTGGACAAAGACAA
The DNA here is from genome assembly GCF_026419965.1 of Kogia breviceps. NCBI lineage: Eukaryota > Metazoa > Chordata > Mammalia > Artiodactyla > Physeteridae > Kogia > Kogia breviceps. The sequence goes on from NW_026712101.1 coordinate 921,008, forward strand.
GTGGACAAGTGGACAAGTGGTGCTACGTAGGTCCAATGGAGTGTCACTCAGCCATGAAATCCACGTCATGAGGCTGGTAGCAGCATCCTGAGTGGATTTAGGTACGATCATCCTCAGTGAAATAAGTCCCACAAAAAAAGAAACTTATGATATCACTTATCGAGGGAATGTAAAAATCGCTCCCCATGAACGGAATCCCCAAACAGAACAGAGTCACGCTTTTAGAAAACACACTTATGCCTGCTTCAGGGGAAAGGTGAGGTGCGGTGACGCATAAAACTCGAGTTTGAAATGAGCACAGATACCCTTCCGAAAACCGAATATGGAATGGACACGACCTACTCCTTGCTCAATCAACTGGACTCACCAGACCCTGTTCATCGCACAAGTATCTATCCGACTAGTAAGCATCTTAAAAGCTAAGTCTTGATATCTCTGTGTAAGTGCATCAAGTGTGTGTAAAGCGGCCTAAAACCAGCAGGGAAAATCAGCTCAGACCCATTCTGAGGATACATTTCCAACACAAAGAAGAAACAAGCAGGGCAAAACAGAGAGAAATTCTTCCAAAATGCGTTCAGGGACTGGCATGCAACCAGGATTGACCACATCTACAGCCCCAGCGGCAGAAGACATAAGGCTGGACACTCTTGGGGCTGAGACGATTGGTGAGGTTGGGAAAGCAAATGCAGACCCTTGAAAGGAATCCTGCGTGCTCCCCATTCCATGGCTCCCAACTCTCCAGGTTCAACGCAATCTTCCGACAGCGAAAGCACTCATTGGAAACCCAGCGGATGCTACACCGTGGGATCGGGAAAGCTTTCTGAAACTCACCTCAGTTTTCCTCTCCTGGTGCTCGTGTTCTCCATTCAGGCCCCCTTACTAACAATCTCCCCACTTGGAGACTCGGCGCCTTTCCATGCCTCTTTCGTACCGTCTGCAATTTGTCCGCAGGATGAACTGCAAGAGGGGGAACCAATGAGAGACTCGCTGGAGGTGTTTGGTCGGGCACATGTCACTCTCATTTCCCATCACGAAGAAGAATTCACCAGCGGTTCAGCCTGCAACCGCGGATCGACAATAGGGCGTGAAGCCATCCAGCCGTGTTGCGTCCCACTCACAAAAAAGCGACTTGGGAAATGGAGCTCAGGGGCCCTGCACTTCCCAAACCTGCAGAGTTCTAAACGATAACTATCGCCCCAAAATATATTGAGGGCAGGCTACGAAGAGGCGCTGAACGCAAGGCAGAACTGCAGGAAACGGATGTCAACGGGTACATCGGAATGGCCCCGATAGCACATGAAAAGCGCCAGAACGTGGACAATGATGCGGTTGGCCAAAAAGGGCGTATGCGTTTTTTCCTGAATATATTCAGGAAAAAACGCATACGCCCTTTTTGGCCAACCAAGCAACCTGGGAGAGCAAATCAGCACTACAAAGAAATCTCTCGCCCCCCCCCCCGGGGCAAAAGGGCCAGGCGAAAAAAGTCTAAAAACCAGAAAGGCAGGACAGCCCACGGAGTCAAGGGAGCCTTGTTAAGCTGATGGGCGGGATGTCAATGGCCAACAGCCAATCTTCACAAGTGTATCCTCTTTCCCAAACCATGTAAAACACAGAACCACAGAGCATAGTGCACTTCCACACATGGGCGTTGACCTTGGGAAAATGAAAAAATCAACCAGACACAGGGACCCCAAAGTTGAGGGCTGCTGTCTTGACAAGAACCTCCACTCCGGTACACGTTTCATATCCCAGGAAAGAGCCAAGTGGACAAAGACGAGTGGACAAGTGGACAAAGACAAGTGGACAAGTGGACAAGTGGTGCTACGTAGGTCCAATGGAGTGTCACTCAGCCATGAAATCCACGTCATGAGGCTGGTAGCAGCATCCTGAGTGGATTTAGGTACGATCATCCTCAGTGAAATAAGTCCCACAAAAAAAGAAACTTATGATATCACTTATCGAGGGAATGTAAAAATCGCTCCCCATGAACGGAATCCCCAAACAGAACAGAGTCACGCTTTTAGAAAACACACTTATGCCTGCTTCAGGGGAAAGGTGAGGTGCGGTGACGCATAAAACTCGAGTTTGAAATGAGCACAGATACCCTTCCGAAAACCGAATATGGAATGGACACGACCTACTCCTTGCTCAATCAACTGGACTCACCAGACCCTGTTCATCGCACAAGTATCTATCCGACTAGTAAGCATCTTAAAAGCTAAGTCTTGATATCTCTGTGTAAGTGCATCAAGTGTGTGTAAAGCGGCCTAAAACCAGCAGGGAAAATCAGCTCAGACCCATTCTGAGGATACATTTCCAACACAAAGAAGAAACAAGCAGGGCAAAACAGAGAGAAATTCTTCCAAAATGCGTTCAGGGACTGGCATGCAACCAGGATTGACCACATCTACAGCCCCAGCGGCAGAAGACATAAGGCTGGACACTCTTGGGGCTGAGACGATTGGTGAGGTTGGGAAAGCAAATGCAGACCCTTGAAAGGAATCCTGCGTGCTCCCCATTCCATGGCTCCCAACTCTCCAGGTTCAACGCAATCTTCCGACAGCGAAAGCACTCATTGGAAACCCAGCGGATGCTACACCGTGGGATCGGGAAAGCTTTCTGAAACTCACCTCAGTTTTCCTCTCCTGGTGCTCGTGTTCTCCATTCAGGCCCCCTTACTAAAAATCTCCCCACTTGGAGACTCGGCGCCTTTCCATGCCTCTTTCGTACCGTCTGCAATTTGTCCGCAGGATGAACTGCAAGAGGGGGAACCAATGAGAGACTCGCTGGAGGTGTTTGGTCGGGCACATGTCACTCTCATTTCCCATCACGAAGAAGAATTCACCAGCGGTTCAGCCTGCCACCGCGGATCGACAATAGGGCGTGAAGCCATCCAGCCGTGTTGCGTCCCACTCACAAAAAAGCGACTTGGGAAATGGAGCTCAGGGGCCCTGCACTTCCCAAACCTGCAGAGTTCTAAACGATAACTATCGCCCCAAAATATATTGAGGTCAGGCTACGAAGAGGCGCTGAACGCAAGGCAGAACTGCAGGAAACGGATGTCAACGGGTACATCGGAATGGCCCCGATAGCACATGAAAAGCGCCAGAACGTGGACAATGATGCGGTTGGCCAAAAAGGGCGTATGCGTTTTTTCCTGAATATATTCAGGAAAAAACGCATACGCCCTTTTTGGCCAACCAAGCAACCTGGGAGAGCAAATCAGCACTACAAAGAAATCTCTCGCCCCCCCCCCCCGGGGCAAAAGGGCCAGGCGAAAAAAGTCTAAAAACCAGAAAGGCAGGACAGCCTACGGAGTCAAGGGAGCCTTGTTAAGCTGATGGGCGGGATGTCAATGGCCAACAGCCAATCTTCACAAGTGTATCCTCTTTCCCAAACCATGTAAAACACAGAACCACAGAGCATAGGCCACTTCCACACATGGGCGTTGACCTTGGGAAAATGAAAAAATCAACCAGACACAGGGACCCCAAAGTTGAGGGCTGCTGTCTTGACAAGAACCTCCACTCCGGTACACGTTTCATATCCCAGGAAAGAGCCAAGTGGACAAAGACGAGTGGACAAGTGGACAAAGACAAGTGGACAAGTGGACAAGTGGTGCTACGTAGGTCCAATGGAGTGTCACTCAGCCATGAAATCCACGTCATGAGGCTGGTAGCAGCATCCTGAGTGGATTTAGGTACGATCATCCTCAGTGAAATAAGTCCCACAAAAAAAGAAACTTATGATATCACTTATCGAGGGAATGTAAAAATCGCTCCCCATGAACGGAATCCCCAAACAGAACAGAGTCACGCTTTTAGAAAACACACTTATGCCTGCTTCAGGGGAAAGGTGAGGTGCGGTGACGCATAAAACTCAAGTTTGAAATGAGCACAGATACCCTTCCGAAAACCGAATATGGAATGGACACGACCTACTCCTTGCTCAATCAACTGGACTCACCAGATCCTGTTCATCGCACAAGTATCTATCCGACTAGTAAGCATCTTAAAAGCTAAGTCTTGATATCTCTGTGTAAGTGCATCAAGGGTGTGTAAAGGGGCCTAAAACCAGCAGGGAAAATCAGCTCAGACCCATTCTGAGGATACATTTCCAACACAAAGAAGAAACAAGCAGGGCAAAACAGAGAGAAATTCTTCCAAAATGCGTTCAGGGACTGGCATGCAACCAGGATTGACCACATCTACAGCCCCAGCGGCAGAAGACATAAGGCTGGACACTCTTGGGGCTGAGACGATTGGTGAGGTTGGGAAAGCAAATGCAGACCCTTGAAAGGAATCCTGCGTGCTCCCCATTCCATGGCTCCCAACTCTCCAGGTTCAACGCAATCTTCCGACAGCGAAAGCACTCATTGGAAACCCAGCGGATGCTACACCGTGGGATCGGGAAAGCTTTCTGAAACTCACCTCAGTTTTCCTCTCCTGGTGCTCGTGTTCTCCATTCAGGCCCCCTTACTAACAATCTCCCCACTTGGAGACTCGGCGCCTTTCCATGCCTCTTTCGTACCGTCTGCAATTTGTCCGCAGGATGAACTGCAAGAGGGGGAACCAATGAGAGACTCGCTGGAGGTGTTTGGTCGGGCACATGTCACTCTCATTTCCCATCACGAAGAAGAATTCACCAGCGGTTCAGCCTGCAACCGCGGATCGACAATAGGGCGTGAAGCCATCCAGCCGTGTTGCGTCCCACTCACAAAAAAGCGACTTGGGAAATGGAGCTCAGGGGCCCTGCACTTCCCAAACCTGCAGAGTTCTAAACGATAACTATCGCCCCAAAATATATTGAGGGCAGGCTACGAAGAGGCGCTGAACGCAAGGCAGAACTGCAGGAAACGGATGTCAACGGGTACATCGGAATGGCCCCGATAGCACATGAAAAGCGCCAGAACGTGGACAATGATGTGGTTGGCCAAAAAGGGCGTATGCGTTTTTTCCTGAATATATTCAGGAAAAAACGCATACGCCCTTTTTGGCCAACCAAGCAACCTGGGAGAGCAAATCAGCACTACAAAGAAATCTCTCGCCCCCCCCCCCCCCGGGGCAAAAGGGCCAGGCGAAAAAAGTCTAAAAACCAGAAAGGCAGGACAGCCTACGGAGTCAAGGGAGCCTTGTTAAGCTGATGGGCGGGATGTCAATGGCCAACAGCCAATCTTCACAAGTGTATCCTCTTTCCCAAACCATGTAAAACACAGAACCACAGAGCATAGGGCACTTCCACACATGGGCGTTGACCTTGGGAAAATGAAAAAATCAACCAGACACAGGGACCCCAAAGTTGAGGGCTGCTGTCTTGACAAGAACCTCCACTCCGGTACACGTTTCATATCCCAGGAAAGAGCCAAGTGGACAAAGACGAGTGGACAAGTGGACAAAGACAAGTGGACAAGTGGACAAGTGGTGCTACGTAGGTCCAATGGAGTGTCACTCAGCCATGAAATCCACGTCATGAGGCTGGTAGCAGCATCCTGAGTGGATTTAGGTACGATCATCCTCAGTGAAATAAGTCCCACAAAAAAAGAAACTTATGATATCACTTATCGAGGGAATGTAAAAATCGCTCCCCATGAACGGAATCCCCAAACAGAACAGAGTCACGCTTTTAGAAAACACACTTATGCCTGCTTCAGGGGAAAGGTGAGGTGCGGTGACGCATAAAACTCGAGTTTGAAATGAGCACAGATACCCTTCCGAAAACCGAATATGGAATGGACACGACCTACTCCTTGCTCAATCAACTGGACTCACCAGACCCTGTTCATCGCACAAGTATCTATCCGACTAGTAAGCATCTTAAAAGCTAAGTCTTGATATCTCTGTGTAAGTGCATCAAGTGTGTGTAAAGCGGCCTAAAACCAGCAGGGAAAATCAGCTCAGACCCATTCTGAGGATACATTTCCAACACAAAGAAGAAACAAGCAGGGCAAAACAGAGAGAAATTCTTCCAAAATGCGTTCAGGGACTGGCATGCAACCAGGATTGACCACATCTACAGCCCCAGCGGCAGAAGACATAAGGCTGGACACTCTTGGGGCTGAGACGATTGGTGAGGTTGGGAAAGCAAATGCAGACCCTTGAAAGGAATCCTGCGTGCTCCCCATTCCATGGCTCCCAACTCTCCAGGTTCAACGCAATCTTCCGACAGCGAAAGCACTCATTGGAAACCCAGCGGATGCTACACCGTGGGATCGGGAAAGCTTTCTGAAACTCACCTCAGTTTTCCTCTCCTGGTGCTCGTGTTCTCCATTCAGGCCCCCTTACTAACAATCTCCCCACTTGGAGACTCGGCGCCTTTCCATGCCTCTTTCGTACCGTCTGCAATTTGTCCGCAGGATGAACTGCAAGAGGGGGAACCAATGAGAGACTCGCTGGAGGTGTTTGGTCGGGCACATGTCACTCTCATTTCCCATCACGAAGAAGAATTCACCAGCGGTTCAGCCTGCAACCGCGGATCGACAATAGGGCGTGAAGCCATCCAGCCGTGTTGCGTCCCACTCACAAAAAAGCGACTTGGGAAATGGAGCTCAGGGGCCCTGCACTTCCCAAACCTGCAGAGTTCTAAACGATAACTATCGCCCCAAAATATATTGAGGTCAGGCTACGAAGAGGCGCTGAACGCAAGGCAGAACTGCAGGAAACGGATGTCAACGGGTACATCGGAATGGCCCCGATAGCACATGAAAAGCGTCAGAAGGTGGACAATGATGCGGTTGGCCAAAAAGGGCGTATGCGTTTTTTCCTGAATATATTCAGGAAAAAACGCATACGCCCTTTTTGGCCAACCAAGCAACCTGGGAGAGCAAATCAGCACTACAAAGAAATCTCTCGCCCCCCCCCCCCCGGGGCAAAAGGGCCAGGCGAAAAAAGTCTAAAAACCAGAAAGGCAGGACAGCCTACGGAGTCAAGGGAGCCTTGTTAAGCTGATGGGCGGGATGTCAATGGCCAACAGCCAATCTTCACAAGTGTATCCTCTTTCCCAAACCATGTAAAACACAGAACCACAGAGCATAGGGCACTTCCACACATGGGCGTTGACCTTGGGAAAATGAAAAAATCAACCAGACACAGGGACCCCAAAGTTGAGGGCTGCTGTCTTGACAAGAACCTCCACTCCGGTACACGTTTCATATCCCAGGAAAGAGCCAAGTGGACAAAGACGAGTGGACAAGTGGACAAAGACAAGTGGACAAGTGGACAAGTGGTGCTACGTAGGTCCAATGGAGTGTCACTCAGCCATGAAATCCACGTCATGAGGCTGGTAGCAGCATCCTGAGTGGATTTAGGTACGATCATCCTCAGTGAAATAAGTCCCACAAAAAAAGAAACTTATGATATCACTTATCGAGGGAATGTAAAAATCGCTCCCCATGAACGGAATCCCCAAACAGAACAGAGTCACGCTTTTAGAAAACACACTTATGCCTGCTTCAGGGGAAAGGTGAGGTGCGGTGACGCATAAAACTCGAGTTTGAAATGAGCACAGATACCCTTCCGAAAACCGAATATGGAATGGACACGACCTACTCCTTGCTCAATCAACTGGACTCACCAGACCCTGTTCATCGCACAAGTATCTATCCGACTAGTAAGCATCTTAAAAGCTAAGTCTTGATATCTCTGTGTAAGTGCATCAAGTGTGTGTAAAGCGGCCTAAAACCAGCAGGGAAAATCAGCTCAGACCCATTCTGAGGATACATTTCCAACACAAAGAAGAAACAAGCAGGGCAAAACAGAGAGAAATTCTTCCAAAATGCGTTCAGGGACTGGCATGCAACCAGGATTGACCACATCTACAGCCCCAGCGGCAGAAGACATAAGGCTGGACACTCTTGGGGCTGAGACGATTGGTGAGGTTGGGAAAGCAAATGCAGACCCTTGAAAGGAATCCTGCGTGCTCCCCATTCCATGGCTCCCAACTCTCCAGGTTCAACGCAATCTTCCGACAGCGAAAGCACTCATTGGAAACCCAGCGGATGCTACACCGTGGGATCGGGAAAGCTTTCTGAAACTCACCTCAGTTTTCCTCTCCTGGTGCTCGTGTTCTCCATTCAGGCCCCCTTACTAACAATCTCCCCACTTGGAGACTCGGCGCCTTTCCATGCCTCTTTCGTACCGTCTGCAATTTGTCCGCAGGATGAACTGCAAGAGGGGGAACCAATGAGAGACTCGCTGGAGGTGTTTGGTCGGGCACATGTCACTCTCATTTCCCATCACGAAGAAGAATTCACCAGCGGTTCAGCCTGCAACCGCGGATCGACAATAGGGCGTGAAGCCATCCAGCCGTGTTGCGTCCCACTCACAAAAAAGCGACTTGGGAAATGGAGCTCAGGGGCCCTGCACTTCCCAAACCTGCAGAGTTCTAAACGATAACTATCGCCCCAAAATATATTGAGGTCAGGCTACGAAGAGGCGCTGAACGCAAGGCAGAACTGCAGGAAACGGATGTCAACGGGTACATCGGAATGGCCCCGATAGCACATGAAAAGCGCCAGAACGTGGACAATGATGCGGTTGGCCAAAAAGGGCGTATGCGTTTTTTCCTGAATATATTCAGGAAAAAACGCATACGCCCTTTTTGGCCAACCAAGCAACCTGGGAGAGCAAATCAGCACTACAAAGAAATCTCTCGCCCCCCCCCCGGGGGCAAAAGGGCCAGGCGAAAAAAGTCTAAAAACCAGAAAGGCAGGACAGCCCACGGAGTCAAGGGAGCCTTGTTAAGCTGATGGGCGGGATGTCAATGGCCAACAGCCAATCTTCACAAGTGTATCCTCTTTCCCAAACCATGTAAAACACAGAACCACAGAGCATAGGGCACTTCCACACATGGGCGTTGACCTTGGGAAAATGAAAAAATCAACCAGACACAGGGACCCCAAAGTTGAGGGCTGCTGTCTTGACAAGAACCTCCACTCCGGTACACGTTTCATATCCCAGGAAAGAGCCAAGTGGACAAAGACGAGTGGACAAGTGGACAAAGACAAGTGGACAAGTGGACAAGTGGTGCTACGTAGGTCCAATGGAGTGTCACTCAGCCATGAAATCCACGTCATGAGGCTGGTAGCAGCATCCTGAGTGGATTTAGGTACGATCATCCTCAGTGAAATAAGTCCCACAAAAAAAGAAACTTATGATATCACTTATCGAGGGAATGTAAAAATCGCTCCCCATGAACGGAATCCCCAAACAGAACAGAGTCACGCTTTTAGAAAACACACTTATGCCTGCTTCAGGGGAAAGGTGAGGTGCGGTGACGCATAAAACTCGAGTTTGAAATGAGCACAGATACCCTTCCGAAAACCGAATATGGAATGGACACGACCTACTCCTTGCTCAATCAACTGGACTCACCAGACCCTGTTCATCGCACAAGTATCTATCCGACTAGTAAGCATCTTAAAAGCTAAGTCTTGATATCTCTGTGTAAGTGCATCAAGTGTGTGTAAAGCGGCCTAAAACCAGCAGGGAAAATCAGCTCAGACCCATTCTGAGGATACATTTCCAACACAAAGAAGAAACAAGCAGGGCAAAACAGAGAGAAATTCTTCCAAAATGCGTTCAGGGACTGGCATGCAACCAGGATTGACCACATCTACAGCCCCAGCGGCAGAAGACATAAGGCTGGACACTCTTGGGGCTGAGACGATTGGTGAGGTTGGGAAAGCAAATGCAGACCCTTGAAAGGAATCCTGCGTGCTCCCCATTCCATGGCTCCCAACTCTCCAGGTTCAACGCAATCTTCCGACAGCGAAAGCACTCATTGGAAACCCAGCGGATGCTACACCGTGGGATCGGGAAAGCTTTCTGAAACTCACCTCAGTTTTCCTCTCCTGGTGCTCGTGTTCTCCATTCAGGCCCCCTTACTAACAATCTCCCCACTTGGAGACTCGGCGCCTTTCCATGCCTCTTTCGTACCGTCTGCAATTTGTCCGCAGGATGAACTGCAAGAGGGGGAACCAATGAGAGACTCGCTGGAGGTGTTTGGTCGGGCACATGTCACTCTCATTTCCCATCACGAAGAAGAATTCACCAGCGGTTCAGCCTGCAACCGCGGATCGACAATAGGGCGTGAAGCCATCCAGCCGTGTTGCGTCCCACTCACAAAAAAGCGACTTGGGAAATGGAGCTCAGGGGCCCTGCACTTCCCAAACCTGCAGAGTTCTAAACGATAACTATCGCCCCAAAATATATTGAGGTCAGGCTACGAAGAGGCGCTGAACGCAAGGCAGAACTGCAGGAAACGGATGTCAACGGGTACATCGGAATGGCCCCGATAGCACATGAAAAGCGTCAGAAGGTGGACAATGATGCGGTTGGCCAAAAAGGGCGTATGCGTTTTTTCCTGAATATATTCAGGAAAAAACGCATACGCCCTTTTTGGCCAACCAAGCAACCTGGGAGAGCAAATCAGCACTACAAAGAAATCTCTCGCCCCCCCCCCCGGGGCAAAAGGGCCAGGCGAAAAAAGTCTAAAAACCAGAAAGGCAGGACAGCCTACGGAGTCAAGGGAGCCTTGTTAAGCTGATGGGCGGGATGTCAATGGCCAACAGCCAATCTTCACAAGTGTATCCTCTTTCCCAAACCATGTAAAACACAGAACCACAGAGCATAGGGCACTTCCACACATGGGCGTTGACCTTGGGAAAATGAAAAAATCAACCAGACACAGGGACCCCAAAGTTGAGGGCTGCTGTCTTGACAAGAACCTCCACTCCGGTACACGTTTCATATCCCAGGAAAGAGCCAAGTGGACAAAGACGAGTGGACAAGTGGACAAAGACAAGTGGACAAGTGGACAAGTGGTGCTACGTAGGTCCAATGGAGTGTCACTCAGCCATGAAATCCACGTCATGAGGCTGGTAGCAGCATCCTGAGTGGATTTAGGTACGATCATCCTCAGTGAAATAAGTCCCACAAAAAAAGAAACTTATGATATCACTTATCGAGGGAATGTAAAAATCGCTCCCCATGAACGGAATCCCCAAACAGAACAGAGTCACGCTTTTAGAAAACACACTTATGCCTGCTTCAGGGGAAAGGTGAGGTGCGGTGACGCATAAAACTCGAGTTTGAAATGAGCACAGATACCCTTCCGAAAACCGAATATGGAATGGACACGACCTACTCCTTGCTCAATCAACTGGACTCACCAGACCCTGTTCATCGCACAAGTATCTATCCGACTAGTAAGCATCTTAAAAGCTAAGTCTTGATATCTCTGTGTAAGTGCATCAAGTGTGTGTAAAGCGGCCTAAAACCAGCAGGGAAAATCAGCTCAGACCCATTCTGAGGATACATTTCCAACACAAAGAAGAAACAAGCAGGGCAAAACAGAGAGAAATTCTTCCAAAATGCGTTCAGGGACTGGCATGCAACCAGGATTGACCACATCTACAGCCCCAGCGGCAGAAGACATAAGGCTGGACACTCTTGGGGCTGAGACGATTGGTGAGGTTGGGAAAGCAAATGCAGACCCTTGAAAGGAATCCTGCGTGCTCCCCATTCCATGGCTCCCAACTCTCCAGGTTCAACGCAATCTTCCGACAGCGAAAGCACTCATTGGAAACCCAGCGGATGCTACACCGTGGGATCGGGAAAGCTTTCTGAAACTCACCTCAGTTTTCCTCTCCTGGTGCTCGTGTTCTCCATTCAGGCCCCCTTACTAACAATCTCCCCACTTGGAGACTCGGCGCCTTTCCATGCCTCTTTCGTACCGTCTGCAATTTGTCCGCAGGATGAACTGCAAGAGGGGGAACCAATGAGAGACTCGCTGGAGGTGTTTGGTCGGGCACATGTCACTCTCATTTCCCATCACGAAGAAGAATTCACCAGCGGTTCAGCCTGCAACCGCGGATCGACAATAGGGCGTGAAGCCATCAAGCCGTGTTGCGTCCCACTCACAAAAAAGCGACTTGGGAAATGGAGCTCAGGGGCCCTGCACTTCCCAAACCTGCAGAGTTCTAAAAGATAACTATCGCCCCAAAATATATTGAGGGCAGGCTACGAAGAGGCGCTGAACGCAAGGCAGAACTGCAGGAAACGGATGTCAACGGGTACATCGGAATGGCCCCGATAGCACATGAAAAGCGCCAGAACGTGGACAATGATGCGGTTGGCCAAAAAGGGCGTATGCGTTTTTTCCTGAATATATTCAGGAAAAAACGCATACGCCCTTTTTGGCCAACCAAGCAACCTGGGAGAGCAAATCAGCACTACAAAGAAATCTCTCGCCCCCCCCCCCGGGGCAAAAGGGCCAGGCGAAAAAAGTCTAAAAACCAGAAAGGCAGGACAGCCCACGGAGTCAAGGGAGCCTTGTTAAGCTGATGGGCGGGATGTCAATGGCCAACAGCCAATCTTCACAAGTGTATCCTCTTTCCCAAACCATGTAAAACACAGAACCACAGAGCATAGGGCACTTCCACACATGGGCGTTGACCTTGGGAAAATGAAAAAATCAACCAGACACAGGGACCCCAAAGTTGAGGGCTGCTGTCTTGACAAGAACCTCCACTCCGGTACACGTTTCATATCCCAGGAAAGAGCCAAGTGGACAAAGACGAGTGGACAAGTGGACAAAGACAAGTGGACAAGTGGACAAGTGGTGCTACGTAGGTCCAATGGAGTGTCACTCAGCCATGAAATCCACGTCATGAGGCTGGTAGCAGCATCCTGAGTGGATTTAGGTACGATCATCCTCAGTGAAATAAGTCCCACAAAAAAAGAAACTTATGATATCACTTATCGAGGGAATGTAAAAATCGCTCCCCATGAACGGAATCCCCAAACAGAACAGAGTCACGCTTTTAGAAAACACACTTATGCCTGCTTCAGGGGAAAGGTGAGGTGCGGTGACGCATAAAACTCGAGTTTGAAATGAGCACAGATACCCTTCCGAAAACCGAATATGGAATGGACACGACCTACTCCTTGCTCAATCAACTGGACTCACCAGACCCTGTTCATCGCACAAGTATCTATCCGACTAGTAAGCATCTTAAAAGCTAAGTCTTGATATCTCTGTGTAAGTGCATCAAGTGTGTGTAAAGCGGCCTAAAACCAGCAGGGAAAATCAGCTCAGACCCATTCTGAGGATACATTTCCAACACAAAGAAGAAACAAGCAGGGCAAAACAGAGAGAAATTCTTCCAAAATGCGTTCAGGGACTGGCATGCAACCAGGATTGACCACATCTACAGCCCCAGCGGCAGAAGACATAAGGCTGGACACTCTTGGGGCTGAGACGATTGGTGAGGTTGGGAAAGCAAATGCAGACCCTTGAAAGGAATCCGTCGTGCTCCCCATTCCATGGCTCCCAACTCTCCAGGTTCAACGCAATCTTCCGACAGCGAAAGCACTCATTGGAAACCCAGCGGATGCTACACCGTGGGATCGGGAAAGCTTTCTGAAACTCACCTCAGTTTTCCTCTCCTGGTGCTCGTGTTCTCCATTCAGGCCCCCTTACTAACAATCTCCCCACTTGGAGTCTCGGCGCCTTTCCATGCCTCTTTCGTACCGTCTGCAATTTGTCCGCAGGATGAACTGCAAGAGGGGGAACCAATGAGAGACTCGCTGGAGGTGTTTGGTCGGGCACATGTCACTCTCATTTCCCATCACGAAGAAGAATTCACCAGCGGTTCAGCCTGCAACCGCGGATCGACAATAGGGCGTGAAGCCATCCAGCCGTGTTGCGTCCCACTCACAAAAAAGCGACTTGGGAAATGGAGCTCAGGGGCACTGCACTTCCCAAACCTGCAGAGTTCTAAACGATAACTATCGCCCCAAAATATATTGAGGGCAGGCTACGAAGAGGCGCTGAACGCAAGGCAGAACTGCAGGAAACGGATGTCAACGGGTACATCGGAATGGCCCCGATAGCACATGAAAAGCGCCAGAACGTGGACAATGATGCGGTTGGCCAAAAAGGGCGTATGCGTTTTTTCCTGAATATATTCAGGAAAAAACGCATACGCCCTTTTTGGCCAACCAAGCAACCTGGGAGAGCAAATCAGCACTACAAAGAAATCTCTCGCCCCCCCCCCCCGGGGCAAAAGGGCCAGGCGAAAAAAGTCTAAAAACCAGAAAGGCAGGACAGCCCACGGAGTCAAGGGAGCCTTGTTAAGCTGATGGGCGGGATGTCAATGGCCAACAGCCAATCTTCACAAGTGTATCCTCTTTCCCAAACCATGTAAAACACAGAACCACAGAGCATAGGGCACTTCCACACATGGGCGTTGACCTTGGGAAAATGAAAAAATCAACCAGACACAGGGACCCCAAAGTTGAGGGCTGCTGTCTTGACAAGAACCTCCACTCCGGTACACGTTTCATATCCCAGGAAAGAGCCAAGTGGACAAAGACGAGTGGACAAGTGGACAAAGACAAGTGGACAAGTGGACAAGTGGTGCTACGTAGGTCCAATGGAGTGTCACTCAGCCATGAAATCCACGTCATGAGGCTGGTAGCAGCATCCTGAGTGGATTTAGGTACGATCATCCTCAGTGAAATAAGTCCCACAAAAAAAGAAACTTATGATATCACTTATCGAGGGAATGTAAAAATCGCTCCCCATGAACGGAATCCCCAAACAGAACAGAGTCACGCTTTTAGAAAACACACTTATGCCTGCTTCAGGGGAAAGGTGAGGTGCGGTGACGCATAAAACTCGAGTTTGAAATGAGCACAGATACCCTTCCGAAAACCGAATATGGAATGGACACGACCTACTCCTTGCTCAATCAACTGGACTCACCAGACCCTGTTCATCGCACAAGTATCTATCCGACTAGTAAGCATCTTAAAAGCTAAGTCTTGATATCTCTGTGTAAGTGCATCAAGTGTGTGTAAAGCGGCCTAAAACCAGCAGGGAAAATCAGCTCAGACCCATTCTGAGGATACATTTCCAACACAAAGAAGAAACAAGCAGGGCAAAACAGAGAGAAATTCTTCCAAAATGCGTTCAGGGACTGGCATGCAACCAGGATTGACCACATCTACAGCCCCAGCGGCAGAAGACATAAGGCTGGACACTCTTGGGGCTGAGACGATTGGTGAGGTTGGGAAAGCAAATGCAGACCCTTGAAAGGAATCCTGCGTGCTCCACATTCCATGGCTCCCAACTCTCCAGGTTCAACGCAATCTTCCGACAGCGAAAGCACTCATTGGAAACCCAGCGGATGCTACACCGTGGGATCGGGAAAGCTTTCTGAAACTCACCTCAGTTTTCCTCTCCTGGTGCTCGTGTTCTCCATTCAGGCCCCCTTACTAACAATCTCCCCACTTGGAGTCTCGGCGCCTTTCCATGCCTCTTTCGTACCGTCTGCAATTTGTCCGCAGGATGAACTGCAAGAGGGGGAACCAATGAGAGACTCGCTGGAGGTGTTTGGTCGGGCACATGTCACTCTCATTTCCCATCACGAAGAAGAATTCACCAGCGGTTCAGCCTGCAACCGCGGATCGACAATAGGGCGTGAAGCCATCCAGCCGTGTTGCGTCCCACTCACAAAAAAGCGACTTGGGAAATGGAGCTCAGGGGCACTGCACTTCCCAAACCTGCAGAGTTCTAAACGATAACTATCGCCCCAAAATATATTGAGGGCAGGCTACGAAGAGGCGCTGAACGCAAGGCAGAACTGCAGGAAACGGATGTCAACGGGTACATCGGAATGGCCCCGATAGCACATGAAAAGCGCCAGAACGTGGACAATGATGCGGTTGGCCAAAAAGGGCGTATGCGTTTTTTCCTGAATATATTCAGGAAAAAACGCATACGCCCTTTTTGGCCAACCAAGCAACCTGGGAGAGCAAATCAGCACTACAAAGAAATCTCTCGCCCCCCCCCCCCGGGGCAAAAGGGCCAGGCGAAAAAAGTCTAAAAACCAGAAAGGCAGGACAGCCCACGGAGTCAAGGGAGCCTTGTTAAGCTGATGGGCGGGATGTCAATGGCCAACAGCCAATCTTCACAAGTGTATCCTCTTTCCCAAACCATGTAAAACACAGAACCACAGAGCATAGGGCACTTCCACACATGGGCGTTGACCTTGGGAAAATGAAAAAATCAACCAGACACAGGGACCCCAAAGTTGAGGGCTGCTGTCTTGACAAGAACCTCCACTCCGGTACACGTTTCATATCCCAGGAAAGAGCCAAGTGGACAAAGACGAGTGGACAAGTGGACAAAGACAAGTGGACAAGTGGACAAGTGGTGCTACGTAGGTCCAATGGAGTGTCACTCAGCCATGAAATCCACGTCATGAGGCTGGTAGCAGCATCCTGAGTGGATTTAGGTACGATCATCCTCAGTGAAATAAGTCCCACAAAAAAAGAAACTTATGATATCACTTATCGAGGGAATGTAAAAATCGCTCCCCATGAACGGAATCCCCAAACAGAACAGAGTCACGCTTTTAGAAAACACACTTATGCCTGCTTCAGGGGAAAGGTGAGGTGCGGTGACGCATAAAACTCGAGTTTGAAATGAGCACAGATACCCTTCCGAAAACCGAATATGGAATGGACACGACCTACTCCTTGCTCAATCAACTGGACTCACCAGACCCTGTTCATCGCACAAGTATCTATCCGACTAGTAAGCATCTTAAAAGCTAAGTCTTGATATCTCTGTGTAAGTGCATCAAGTGTGTGTAAAGCGGCCTAAAACCAGCAGGGAAAATCAGCTCAGACCCATTCTGAGGATACATTTCCAACACAAAGAAGAAACAAGCAGGGCAAAACAGAGAGAAATTCTTCCAAAATGCGTTCAGGGACTGGCATGCAACCAGGATTGACCACATCTACAGCCCCAGCGGCAGAAGACATAAGGCTGGACACTCTTGGGGCTGAGACGATTGGTGAGGTTGGGAAAGCAAATGCAGACCCTTGAAAGGAATCCTGCGTGCTCCCCATTCCATGGCTCCCAACTCTCCAGGTTCAACGCAATCTTCCGACAGCGAAAGCACTCATTGGAAACCCAGCGGATGCTACACCGTGGGATCGGGAAAGCTTTCTGAAACTCACCTCAGTTTTCCTCTCCTGGTGCTCGTGTTCTCCATTCAGGCCCCCTTACTAACAATCTCCCCACTTGGAGACTCGGCGCCTTTCCATGCCTCTTTCGTACCGTCTGCAATTTGTCCGCAGGATGAACTGCAAGAGGGGGAACCAATGAGAGACTCGCTGGAGGTGTTTGGTCGGGCACATGTCACTCTCATTTCCCATCACGAAGAAGAATTCACCAGCGGTTCAGCCTGCAACCGCGGATCGACAATAGGGCGTGAAGCCATCCAGCCGTGTTGCGTCCCACTCACAAAAAAGCGACTTGGGAAATGGAGCTCAGGGGCCCTGCACTTCCCAAACCTGCAGAGTTCTAAACGATAACTATCGCCCCAAAATATATTGAGGTCAGGCTACGAAGAGGCGCTGAACGCAAGGCAGAACTGCAGGAAACGGATGTCAACGGGTACATCGGAATGGCCCCGATAGCACATGAAAAGCGCCAGAACGTGGACAATGATGCGGTTGGCCAAAAAGGGCGTATGCGTTTTTTCCTGAATATATTCAGGAAAAAACGCATACGCCCTTTTTGGCCAACCAAGCAACCTGGGAGAGCAAATCAGCACTACAAAGAAATCTCTCGCCCCCCCCCCCCGGGGCAAAAGGGCCAGGCGAAAAAAGTCTAAAAACCAGAAAGGCAGGACAGCCCACGGAGTCAAGGGAGCCTTGTTAAGCTGATGGGCGGGATGTCAATGGCCAACAGCCAATCTTCACAAGTGTATCCTCTTTCCCAAACCATGTAAAACACAGAACCACAGAGCATAGGGCACTTCCACACATGGGCGTTGACCTTGGGAAAATGAAAAAATCAACCAGACACAGGGACCCCAAAGTTGAGGGCTGCTGTCTTGACAAGAACCTCCACTCCGGTACACGTTTCATATCCCAGGAAAGAGCCAAGTGGACAAAGACGAGTGGACAAGTGGACAAAGACAAGTGGACAAGTGGACAAGTGGTGCTACGTAGGTCCAATGGAGTGTCACTCAGCCATGAAATCCACGTCATGAGGCTGGTAGCAGCATCCTGAGTGGATTTAGGTACGATCATCCTCAGTGAAATAAGTCCCACAAAAAAAGAAACTTATGATATCACTTATCGAGGGAATGTAAAAATCGCTCCCCATGAACGGAATCCCCAAACAGAACAGAGTCACGCTTTTAGAAAACACACTTATGCCTGCTTCAGGGGAAAGGTGAGGTGCGGTGACGCATAAAACTCGAGTTTGAAATGAGCACAGATACCCTTCCGAAAACCGAATATGGAATGGACACGACCTACTCCTTGCTCAATCAACTGGACTCACCAGACCCTGTTCATCGCACAAGTATCTATCCGACTAGTAAGCATCTTAAAAGCTAAGTCTTGATATCTCTGTGTAAGTGCATCAAGTGTGTGTAAAGCGGCCTAAAACCAGCAGGGAAAATCAGCTCAGACCCATTCTGAGGATACATTTCCAACACAAAGAAGAAACAAGCAGGGCAAAACAGAGAGAAATTCTTCCAAAATGCGTTCAGGGACTGGCATGCAACCAGGATTGACCACATCTACAGCCCCAGCGGCAGAAGACATAAGGCTGGACACTCTTGGGGCTGAGACGATTGGTGAGGTTGGGAAAGCAAATGCAGACCCTTGAAAGGAATCCTGCGTGCTCCCCATTCCATGGCTCCCAACTCTCCAGGTTCAACGCAATCTTCCGACAGCGAAAGCACTCATTGGAAACCCAGCGGATGCTACACCGTGGGATCGGGAAAGCTTTCTGAAACTCACCTCAGTTTTCATCTCCTGGTGCTCGTGTTCTCCATTCAGGCCCCCTTACTAACAATCTCCCCACTTGGAGACTCGGCGCCTTTCCATGCCTCTTTCGTACCGTCTGCAATTTGTCCGCAGGATGAACTGCAAGAGGGGGAACCAATGAGAGACTCGCTGGAGGTGTTTGGTCGGGCACATGTCACTCTCATTTCCCATCACGAAGAAGAATTCACCAGCGGTTCAGCCTGCAACCGCGGATCGACAATAGGGCGTGAAGCCATCCAGCCGTGTTGCGTCCCACTCACAAAAAAGCGACTTGGGAAATGGAGCTCAGGGGCCCTGCACTTCCCAAACCTGCAGAGTTCTAAACGATAACTATCGCCCCAAAATATATTGAGGTCAGGCTACGAAGAGGCGCTGAACGCAAGGCAGAACTGCAGGAAACGGATGTCAACGGGTACATCGGAATGGCCCCGATAGCACATGAAAAGCGCCAGAACGTGGACAATGATGCGGTTGGCCAAAAAGGGCGTATGCGTTTTTTCCTGAATATATTCAGGAAAAAACGCATACGCCCTTTTTGGCCAACCAAGCAACCTGGGAGAGCAAATCAGCACTACAAAGAAATCTCTCGCCCCCCCCCGGGGGCAAAAGGGCCAGGCGAAAAAAGTCTAAAAACCAGAAAGGCAGGACAGCCCACGGAGTCAAGGGAGCCTTGTTAAGCTGATGGGCGGGATGTCAATGGCCAACAGCCAATCTTCACAAGTGTATCCTCTTTCTCAAACCATGTAAAACACAGAACCACAGAGCATAGGGCACTTCCACACATGGGCGTTGACCTTGGGAAAATGAAAAAATCAACCAGACACAGGGACCCCAAAGTTGAGGGCTGCTGTCTTGACAAGAACCTCCACTCCGGTACACGTTTCATATCCCAGGAAAGAGCCAAGTGGACAAAGACGAGTGGACAAGTGGACAAAGACAAGTGGACAAGTGGACAAGTGGTGCTACGTAGGTCCAATGGAGTGTCACTCAGCCATGAAATCCACGTCATGAGGCTGGTAGCAGCATCCTGAGTGGATTTAGGTACGATCATCCTCAGTGAAATAAGTCCCACAAAAAAAGAAACTTATGATATCACTTATCGAGGGAATGTAAAAATCGCTCCCCATGAACGGAATCCCCAAACAGAACAGAGTCACGCTTTTAGAAAACACACTTATGCCTGCTTCAGGGGAAAGGTGAGGTGCGGTGACGCATAAAACTCGAGTTTGAAATGAGCACAGATACCCTTCCGAAAACCGAATATGGAATGGACACGACCTACTCCTTGCTCAATCAACTGGACTCACCAGACCCTGTTCATCGCACAAGTATCTATCCGACTAGTAAGCATCTTAAAAGCTAAGTCTTGATATCTCTGTGTAAGTGCATCAAGTGTGTGTAAAGCGGCCTAAAACCAGCAGGGAAAATCAGCTCAGACCCATTCTGAGGATACATTTCCAACACAAAGAAGAAACAAGCAGGGCAAAACAGAGAGAAATTCTTCCAAAATGCGTTCAGGGACTGGCATGCAACCAGGATTGACCACATCTACAGCCCCAGCGGCAGAAGACATAAGGCTGGACACTCTTGGGGCTGAGACGATTGGTGAGGTTGGGAAAGCAAATGCAGACCCTTGAAAGGAATCCTGCGTGCTCCCCATTCCATGGCTCCCAACTCTCCAGGTTCAACGCAATCTTCCGACAGCGAAAGCACTCATTGGAAACCCAGCGGATGCTACACCGTGGGATCGGGAAAGCTTTCTGAAACTCACCTCAGTTTTCCTCTCCTGGTGCTCGTGTTCTCCATTCAGGCCCCCTTACTAACAATCTCCCCACTTGGAGACTCGGCGCCTTTCCATGCCTCTTTCGTACCGTCTGCAATTTGTCCGCAGGATGAACTGCAAGAGGGGGAACCAATGAGAGACTCGCTGGAGGTGTTTGGTCGGGCACATGTCACTCTCTTTTCCCATCACGAAGAAGAATTCACCAGCGGTTCAGCCTGCAACCGCGGATCGACAATAGGGCGTGAAGCCATCCAGCCGTGTTGCGTCCCACTCACAAAAAAGCGACTTGGGAAATGGAGCTCAGGGGCCCTGCACTTCCCAAACCTGCAGAGTTCTAAACGATAACTATCGCCCCAAAATATATTGAGGTCAGGCTACGAAGAGGCGCTGAACGCAAGGCAGAACTGCAGGAAACGGATGTCAACGGGTACATCGGAATGGCCCCGATAGCACATGAAAAGCGCCAGAACGTGGACAATGATGCGGTTGGCCAAAAAGGGCGTATGCGTTTTTTCCTGAATATATTCAGGAAAAAACGCATACGCCCTTTTTGGCCAACCAAGCAACCTGGGAGAGCAAATCAGCACTACAAAGAAATCTCTCGCCCCCCCCCGGGGGCAAAAGGGCCAGGCGAAAAAAGTCTAAAAACCAGAAAGGCAGGACAGCCCACGGAGTCAAGGGAGCCTTGTTAAGCTGATGGGCGGGATGTCAATGGCCAACAGCCAATCTTCACAAGTGTATCCTCTTTCCCAAACCATGTAAAACACAGAACCACAGAGCATAGGGCACTTCCACACATGGGCGTTGACCTTGGGAAAATGAAAAAATCAACCAGACACAGGGACCCCAAAGTTGAGGGCTGCTGTCTTGACAAGAACCTCCACTCCGGTACACGTTTCATATCCCAGGAAAGAGCCAAGTGGACAAAGACGAGTGGACAAGTGGACAAAGACAAGTGGACAAGTGGACAAGTGGTGCTACGTAGGTCCAATGGAGTGTCACTCAGCCATGAAATCCACGTCATGAGGCTGGTAGCAGCATCCTGAGTGGATTTAGGTGCGATCATCCTCAGTGAAATAAGTCCCACAAAAAAAGAAACTTATGATATCACTTATCGAGGGAATGTAAAAATCGCTCCCCATGAACGGAATCCCCAAACAGAACAGAGTCACGCTTTTAGAAAACACACTTATGCCTGCTTCAGGGGAAAGGTGAGGTGCGGTGACGCATAAAACTCGAGTTTGAAATGAGCACAGATACCCTTCCGAAAACCGAATATGGAATGGACACGACCTACTCCTTGCTCAATCAACTGGACTCACCAGACCCTGTTCATCGCACAAGTATCTATCCGACTAGTAAGCATCTTAAAAGCTAAGTCTTGATATCTCTGTGTAAGTGCATCAAGTGTGTGTAAAGCGGCCTAAAACCAGCAGGGAAAATCAGCTCAGACCCATTCTGAGGATACATTTCCAACACAAAGAAGAAACAAGCAGGGCAAAACAGAGAGAAATTCTTCCAAAATGCGTTCAGGGACTGGCATGCAACCAGGATTGACCACATCTACAGCCCCAGCGGCAGAAGACATAAGGCTGGACACTCTTGGGGCTGAGACGATTGGTGAGGTTGGGAAAGCAAATGCAGACCCTTGAAAGGAATCCTGCGTGCTCCCCATTCCATGGCTCCCAACTCTCCAGGTTCAACGCAATCTTCCGACAGCGAAAGCACTCATTGGAAACCCAGCGGATGCTACACCGTGGGATCGGGAAAGCTTTCTGAAACTCACCTCAGTTTTCCTCTCCTGGTGCTCGTGTTCTCCATTCAGGCCCCCTTACTAACAATCTCCCCACTTGGAGACTCGGCGCCTTTCCATGCCTCTTTCGTACCGTCTGCAATTTGTCCGCAGGATGAACTGCAAGAGGGGGAACCAATGAGAGACTCGCTGGAGGTGTTTGGTCGGGCACATGTCACTCTCATTTCCCATCACGAAGAAGAATTCACCAGCGGTTCAGCCTGCAACCGCGGATCGACAACAGGGCGTGAAGCCATCCAGCCGTGTTGCGTCCCACTCACAAAAAAGCGACTTGGGAAATGGAGCTCAGGGGCCCTGCACTTCCCAAACCTGCAGAGTTCTAAACGATAACTATCGCCCCAAAATATATTGAGGTCAGGCTACGAAGAGGCGCTGAACGCAAGGCAGAACTGCAGGAAACGGATGTCAACGGGTACATCGGAATGGCCCCGATAGCACATGAAAAGCGCCAGAACGTGGACAATGATGCGGTTGGCCAAAAAGGGCGTATGCGTTTTTTCCTGAATATATTCAGGAAAAAACGCATACGCCCTTTTTGGCCAACCAAGCAACCTGGGAGAGCAAATCAGCACTACAAAGAAATCTCTCGCCCCCGCCCCGGGGGCAAAAGGGCCAGGCGAAAAAAGTCTAAAAACCAGAAAGGCAGGACAGCCCACGGAGTCAAGGGAGCCTTGTTAAGCTGATGGGCGGGATGTCAATGGCCAACAGCCAATCTTCACAAGTGTATCCTCTTTCCCAAACCATGTAAAACACAGAACCACAGAGCATAGGGCACTTCCACACATGGGCGTTGACCTTGGGAAAATGAAAAAATCAACCAGACACAGGGACCCCAAAGTTGAGGGCTGCTGTCTTGACAAGAACCTCCACTCCGGTACACGTTTCATATCCCAGGAAAGAGCCAAGTGGACAAAGACGAGTGGACAAGTGGACAAAGACAAGTGGACAAGTGGACAAGTGGTGCTACGTAGGTCCAATGGAGTGTCACTCAGCCATGAAATCCACGTCATGAGGCTGGTAGCAGCATCCTGAGTGGATTTAGGTACGATCATCCTCAGTGAAATAAGTCCCACAAAAAAAGAAACTTATGATATCACTTATCGAGGGAATGTAAAAATCGCTCCCCATGAACGGAATCCCCAAACAGAACAGAGTCACGCTTTTAGAAAACACACTTATGCCTGCTTCAGGGGAAAGGTGAGGTGCGGTGACGCATAAAACTCGAGTTTGAAATGAGCACAGATACCCTTCCGAAAACCGAATATGGAATGGACACGACCTACTCCTTGCTCAATCAACTGGACTCACCAGACCCTGTTCATCGCACAAGTATCTATCCGACTAGTAAGCATCTTAAAAGCTAAGTCTTGATATCTCTGTGTAAGTGCATCAAGTGTGTGTAAAGCGGCCTAAAACCAGCAGGGAAAATCAGCTCAGACCCATTCTGAGGATACATTTCCAACACAAAGAAGAAACAAGCAGGGCAAAACAGAGAGAAATTCTTCCAAAATGCGTTCAGGGACTGGCATGCAACCAGGATTGACCACATCTACAGCCCCAGCGGCAGAAGACATAAGGCTGGACACTCTTGGGGCTGAGACGATTGGTGAGGTTGGGAAAGCAAATGCAGACCCTTGAAAGGAATCCTGCGTGCTCCCCATTCCATGGCTCCCAACTCTCCAGGTTCAACGCAATCTTCCGACAGCGAAAGCACTCATTGGAAACCCAGCGGATGCTACACCGTGGGATCGGGAAAGCTTTCTGAAACTCACCTCAGTTTTCCTCTCCTGGTGCTCGTGTTCTCCATTCAGGCCCCCTTACTAACAATCTCCCCACTTGGAGACTCGGCGCCTTTCCATGCCTCTTTCGTACCGTCTGCAATTTGTCCGCAGGATGAACTGCAAGAGGGGGAACCAATGAGAGACTCGCTGGAGGTGTTTGGTCGGGCACATGTCACTCTCATTTCCCATCACGAAGAAGAATTCACCAGCGGTTCAGCCTGCAACCGCGGATCGACAACAGGGCGTGAAGCCATCCAGCCGTGTTGCGTCCCACTCACAAAAAAGCGACTTGGGAAATGGAGCTCAGGGGCCCTGCACTTCCCAAACCTGCAGAGTTCTAAACGATAACTATCGCCCCAAAATATATTGAGGTCAGGCTACGAAGAGGCGCTGAACGCAAGGCAGAACTGCAGGAAACGGATGTCAACGGGTACATCGGAATGGCCCCGATAGCACATGAAAAGCGCCAGAACGTGGACAATGATGCGGTTGGCCAAAAAGGGCGTATGCGTTTTTTCCTGAATATATTCAGGAAAAAACGCATACGCCCTTTTTGGCCAACCAAGCAACCTGGGAGAGCAAATCAGCACTACAAAGAAATCTCTCGCCCCCCCCCCCCGGGGCAAAAGGGCCAGGCGAAAAAAGTCTAAAAACCAGAAAGGCAGGACAGCCCACGGAGTCAAGGGAGCCTTGTTAAGCTGATGGGCGGGATGTCAATGGCCAACAGCCAATCTTCACAAGTGTATCCTCTTTCCCAAACCATGGAAAACACAGAACCACAGAGCATAGGGCACTTCCACACATGGGCGTTGACCTTGGGAAAATGAAAAAATCAACCAGACACAGGGACCCCAAAGTTGAGGGCTGCTGTCTTGACAAGAACCTCCACTCCGGTACACGTTTCATATCCCAGGAAAGAGCCAAGTGGACAAAGACGAGTGGACAAGTGGACAAAGACAAGTGGACAAGTGGACAAGTGGTGCTACGTAGGTCCAATGGAGTGTCACTCAGCCATGAAATCCACGTCATGAGGCTGGTAGCAGCATCCTGAGTGGATTTAGGTACGATCATCCTCAGTGAAATAAGTCCCACAAAAAAAGAAACTTATGATATCACTTATCGAGGGAATGTAAAAATCGCTCCCCATGAACGGAATCCCCAAACAGAACAGAGTCACGCTTTTAGAAAACACACTTATGCCTGCTTCAGGGGAAAGGTGAGGTGCGGTGACGCATAAAACTCGAGTTTGAAATGAGCACAGATACCCTTCCGAAAACCGAATATGGAATGGACACGACCTACTCCTTGCTCAATCAACTGGACTCACCAGACCCTGTTCATCGCACAAGTATCTATCCGACTAGTAAGCATCTTAAAAGCTAAGTCTTGATATCTCTGTGTAAGTGCATCAAGTGTGTGTAAAGCGGCCTAAAACCAGCAGGGAAAATCAGCTCAGACCCATTCTGAGGATACATTTCCAACACAAAGAAGAAACAAGCAGGGCAAAACAGAGAGAAATTCTTCCAAAATGCGTTCAGGGACTGGCATGCAACCAGGATTGACCACATCTACAGCCCCAGCGGCAGAAGACATAAGGCTGGACACTCTTGGGGCTGAGACGATTGGTGAGGTTGGGAAAGCAAATGCAGACCCTTGAAAGGAATCCTGCGTGCTCCCCATTCCATGGCTCCCAACTCTCCAGGTTCAACGCAATCTTCCGACAGCGAAAGCACTCATTGGAAACCCAGCGGATGCTACACCGTGGGATCGGGAAAGCTTTCTGAAACTCACCTCAGTTTTCCTCTCCTGGTGCTCGTGTTCTCCATTCAGGCCCCCTTACTAACAATCTCCCCACTTGGAGACTCGGCGCCTTTCCATGCCTCTTTCGTACCGTCTGCAATTTGTCCGCAGGATGAACTGCAAGAGGGGGAACCAATGAGAGACTCGCTGGAGGTGTTTGGTCGGGCACATGTCACTCTCATTTCCCATCACGAAGAAGAATTCACCAGCGGTTCAGCCTGCCACCGCGGATCGACAATAGGGCGTGAAGCCATCCAGCCGTGTTGCGTCCCACTCACAAAAAAGCGACTTGGGAAATGGAGCTCAGGGGCCCTGCACTTCCCAAACCTGCAGAGTTCTAAACGATAACTATCGCCCCAAAATATATTGAGCGCAGGCTACGAAGAGGCGCTGAACGCAAGGCAGAACTGCAGGAAACGGATGTCAACGGGTACATCGGAATGGCCCCGATAGCACATGAAAAGCGCCAGAACGTGGACAATGATGAGGTTGGCCAAAAAGGGCGTATGCGTTTTTTCCTGAATATATTCAGGAAAAAACGCATACGCCCTTTTTGGCCAACCAAGCAACCTGGGAGAGCAAATCAGCACTACAAAGAAATCTCTCGCCCCCCCCCCCCCCCGGGGCAAAAGGGCCAGGCGAAAAAAGTCTAAAAACCAGAAAGGCAGGACAGCCCACGGAGTCAAGGGAGCCTTGTTAAGCTGATGGGCGGGATGTCAATGGCCAACAGCCAATCTTCACAAGTGTATCCTCTTTCCCAAACCATGTAAAACACAGAACCACAGAGCATAGGGCACTTCCACACATGGGCGTTGACCTTGGGAAAATGAAAAAATCAACCAGACACAGGGACCCCAAAGTTGAGGGCTGCTGTCTTGACAAGAACCTCCACTCCGGTACACGTTTCATATCCCAGGAAAGAGCCAAGTGGACAAAGACGAGTGGACAAGTGGACAAAGACAAGTGGACAAGTGGACAAGTGGTGCTACGTAGGTCCAATGGAGTGTCACTCAGCCATGAAATCCACGTCATGAGGCTGGTAGCAGCATCCTGAGTGGATTTAGGTACGATCATCCTCAGTGAAATAAGTCCCACAAAAAAAGAAACTTATGATATCACTTATCGAGGGAATGTAAAAATCGCTCCCCATGAACGGAATCCCCAAACAGAACAGAGTCACGCTTTTAGAAAACACACTTATGCCTGCTTCAGGGGAAAGGTGAGGTGCGGTGACGCATAAAACTCGAGTTTGAAATGAGCACAGATACCCTTCCGAAAACCGAATATGGAATGGACACGACCTACTCCTTGCTCAATCAACTGGACTCACCAGACCCTGTTCATCGCACAAGTATCTATCCGACTAGTAAGCATCTTAAAAGCTAAGTCTTGATATCTCTGTGTAAGTGCATCAAGTGTGTGTAAAGCGGCCTAAAACCAGCAGGGAAAATCAGCTCAGACCCATTCTGAGGATACATTTCCAACACAAAGAAGAAACAAGCAGGGCAAAACAGAGAGAAATTCTTCCAAAATGCGTTCAGGGACTGGCATGCAACCAGGATTGACCACATCTACAGCCCCAGCGGCAGAAGACATAAGGCTGGACACTCTTGGGGCTGAGACGATTGGTGAGGTTGGGAAAGCAAATGCAGACCCTTGAAAGGAATCCTGCGTGCTCCCCATTCCATGGCTCCCAACTCTCCAGGTTCAACGCAATCTTCCGACAGCGAAAGCACTCATTGGAAACCCAGCGGATGCTACACCGTGGGATCGGGAAAGCTTTCTGAAACTCACCTCAGTTTTCCTCTCCTGGTGCTCGTGTTCTCCATTCAGGCCCCCTTACTAACAATCTCCCCACTTGGAGACTCGGCGCCTTTCCATGCCTCTTTCGTACCGTCTGCAATTTGTCCGCAGGATGAACTGCAAGAGGGGGAACCAATGAGAGACTCGCTGGAGGTGTTTGGTCGGGCACATGTCACTCTCATTTCCCATCACGAAGAAGAATTCACCAGCGGTTCAGCCTGCCACCGCGGATCGACAATAGGGCGTGAAGCCATCCAGCCGTGTTGCGTCCCACTCACAAAAAAGCGACTTGGGAAATGGAGCTCAGGGGCCCTGCACTTCCCAAACCTGCAGAGTTCTAAACGATAACTATCGCCCCAAAATATATTGAGCGCAGGCTACGAAGAGGCGCTGAACGCAAGGCAGAACTGCAGGAAACGGATGTCAACGGGTACATCGGAATGGCCCCGATAGCACATGAAAAGCGCCAGAACGTGGACAATGATGCGGTTGGCCAAAAAGGGCGTATGCGTTTTTTCCTGAATATATTCAGGAAAAAACGCATACGCCCTTTTTGGCCAACCAAGCAACCTGGGAGAGCAAATCAGCACTACAAAGAAATCTCTCGCCCCCCCCCCCCACCGGGGCAAAAGGGCCAGGCGAAAAAAGTCTAAAAACCAGAAAGGCAGGACAGCCCACGGAGTCAAGGGAGCCTTGTTAAGCTGATGGGCGGGATGTCAATGGCCAACAGCCAATCTTCACAAGTGTATCCTCTTTCCCAAACCATGTAAAACACAGAACCACAGAGCATAGGGCACTTCCACACATGGGCGTTCACCTTGGGAAAATGAAAAAATCAACCAGACACAGGGACCCCAAAGTTGAGGGCTGCTGTCTTGACAAGAACCTCCACTCCGGTACACGTTTCATATCCCAGGAAAGAGCCAAGTGGACAAAGACGAGTGGACAAGTGGACAAAGACAAGTGGACAAGTGGACAAGTGGTGCTACGTAGGTCCAATGGAGTGTCACTCAGCCATGAAATCCACGTCATGAGGCTGGTAGCAGCATCCTGAGTGGATTTAGGTACGATCATCCTCAGTGAAATAAGTCCCACAAAAAAAGAAACTTATGATATCACTTATCGAGGGAATGTAAAAATCGCTCCCCATGAACGGAATCCCCAAACAGAACAGAGTCACGCTTTTAGAAAACACACTTATGCCTGCTTCAGGGGAAAGGTGAGGTGCGGTGACGCATAAAACTCGAGTTTGAAATGAGCACAGATACCCTTCCGAAAACCGAATATGGAATGGACACGACCTACTCCTTGCTCAATCAACTGGACTCACCAGACCCTGTTCATCGCACAAGTATCTATCCGACTAGTAAGCATCTTAAAAGCTAAGTCTTGATATCTCTGTGTAAGTGCATCAAGTGTGTGTAAAGCGGCCTAAAACCAGCAGGGAAAATCAGCTCAGACCCATTCTGAGGATACATTTCCAACACAAAGAAGAAACAAGCAGGGCAAAACAGAGAGAAATTCTTCCAAAATGCGTTCAGGGACTGGCATGCAACCAGGATTGACCACATCTACAGCCCCAGCGGCAGAAGACATAAGGCTGGACACTCTTGGGGCTGAGACGATTGGTGAGGTTGGGAAAGCAAATGCAGACCCTTGAAAGGAATCCTGCGTGCTCCCCATTCCATGGCTCCCAACTCTCCAGGTTCAACGCAATCTTCCGACAGCGAAAGCACTCATTGGAAACCCAGCGGATGCTACACCGTGGGATCGGGAAAGCTTTCTGAAACTCACCTCAGTTTTCCTCTCCTGGTGCTCGTGTTCTCCATTCAGGCCCCCTTACTAACAATCTCCCCACTTGGAGACTCGGCGCCTTTCCATGCCTCTTTCGTACCGTCTGCAATTTGTCCGCAGGATGAACTGCAAGAGGGGGAACCAATGAGAGACTCGCTGGAGGTGTTTGGTCGGGCACATGTCACTCTCATTTCCCATCACGAAGAAGAATTCACCAGCGGTTCAGCCTGCAACCGCGGATCGACAATAGGGCGTGAAGCCATCCAGCCGTGTTGCGTCCCACTCACAAAAAAGCGACTTGGGAAATGGAGCTCAGGGGCCCTGCACTTCCCAAACCTGCAGAGTTCTAAACGATAACTATCGCCCCAAAATATATTGAGGTCAGGCTACGAAGAGGCGCTGAACGCAAGGCAGAACTGCAGGAAACGGATGTCAACGGGTACATCGGAATGGCCCCGATAGCACATGAAAAGCGCCAGAACGTGGACAATGATGCGGTTGGCCAAAAAGGGCGTATGCGTTTTTTCCTGAATATATTCAGGAAAAAACGCATACGCCCTTTTTGGCCAACCAAGCAACCTGGGAGAGCAAATCAGCACTACAAAGAAATCTCTCGCCCCCCCCCCCCCGGGGCAAAAGGGCCAGGCGAAAAAAGTCTAAAAACCAGAAAGGCAGGACAGCCCACGGAGTCAAGGGAGCCTTGTTAAGCTGATGGGCGGGATGTCAATGGCCAACAGCCAATCTTCACAAGTGTATCCTCTTTCCCAAACCATGTAAAACACAGAACCACAGAGCATAGGGCACTTCCACACATGGGCGTTGACCTTGGGAAAATGAAAAAATCAACCAGACACAGGGACCCCAAAGTTGAGGGCTGCTGTCTTGACAAGAACCTCCACTCCGGTACACGTTTCATATCCCAGGAAAGAGCCAAGTGGACAAAGACGAGTGGACAAGTGGACAAAGACAAGTGGACAAGTGGACAAGTGGTGCTACGTAGGTCCAATGGAGTGTCACTCAGCCATGAAATCCACGTCATGAGGCTGGTAGCAGCATCCTGAGTGGATTTAGGTACGATCATCCTCAGTGAAATAAGTCCCACAAAAAAAGAAACTTATGATATCACTTATCGAGGGAATGTAAAAATCGCTCCCCATGAACGGAATCCCCAAACAGAACAGAGTCACGCTTTTAGAAAACACACTTATGCCTGCTTCAGGGGAAAGGTGAGGTGCGGTGACGCATAAAACTCGAGTTTGAAATGAGCACAGATACCCTTCCGAAAACCGAATATGGAATGGACACGACCTACTCCTTGCTCAATCAACTGGACTCACCAGACCCTGTTCATCGCACAAGTATCTATCCGACTAGTAAGCATCTTAAAAGCTAAGTCTTGATATCTCTGTGTAAGTGCATCAAGTGTGTGTAAAGCGGCCTAAAACCAGCAGGGAAAATCAGCTCAGACCCATTCTGAGGATACATTTCCAACACAAAGAAGAAACAAGCAGGGCAAAACAGAGAGAAATTCTTCCAAAATGCGTTCAGGGACTGGCATGCAACCAGGATTGACCACATCTACAGCCCCAGCGGCAGAAGACATAAGGCTGGACACTCTTGGGGCTGAGACGATTGGTGAGGTTGGGAAAGCAAATGCAGACCCTTGAAAGGAATCCTGCGTGCTCCCCATTCCATGGCTCCCAACTCTCCAGGTTCAACGCAATCTTCCGACAGCGAAAGCACTCATTGGAAACCCAGCGGATGCTACACCGTGGGATCGGGAAAGCTTTCTGAAACTCACCTCAGTTTTCCTCTCCTGGTGCTCGTGTTCTCCATTCAGGCCCCCTTACTAACAATCTCCCCACTTGGAGACTCGGCGCCTTTCCATGCCTCTTTCGTACCGTCTGCAATTTGTCCGCAGGATGAACTGCAAGAGGGGGAACCAATGAGAGACTCGCTGGAGGTGTTTGGTCGGGCACATGTCACTCTCATTTCCCATCACGAAGAAGAATTCACCAGCGGTTCAGCCTGCCACCGCGGATCGACAATAGGGCGTGAAGCCATCCAGCCGTGTTGCGTCCCACTCACAAAAAAGCGACTTGGGAAATGGAGCTCAGGGGCCCTGCACTTCCCAAACCTGCAGAGTTCTAAACGATAACTATCGCCCCAAAATATATTGAGGTCAGGCTACGAAGAGGCGCTGAACGCAAGGCAGAACTGCAGGAAACGGATGTCAACGGGTACATCGGAATGGCCCCGATAGCACATGAAAAGCGCCAGAACGTGGACAATGATGCGGTTGGCCAAAAAGGGCGTATGCGTTTTTTCCTGAATATATTCAGGAAAAAACGCATACGCCCTTTTTGGCCAACCAAGCAACCTGGGAGAGCAAATCAGCACTACAAAGAAATCTCTCGCCCCCCCCCCCCCCCGGGGCAAAAGGGCCAGGCGAAAAAAGTCTAAAAACCAGAAAGGCAGGACAGCCCACGGAGTCAAGGGAGCCTTGTTAAGCTGATGGGCGGGATGTCAATGGCCAACAGCCAATCTTCACAAGTGTATCCTCTTTCCCAAACCATGTAAAACACAGAACCACAGAGCATAGGGCACTTCCACACATGGGCGTTGACCTTGGGAAAATGAAAAAATCAACCAGACACAGGGACCCCAAAGTTGAGGGCTGCTGTCTTGACAAGAACCTCCACTCCGGTACACGTTTCATATCCCAGGAAAGAGCCAAGTGGACAAAGACGAGTGGACAAGTGGACAAAGACAAGTGGACAAGTGGACAAGTGGTGCTACGTAGGTCCAATGGAGTGTCACTCAGCCATGAAATCCACGTCATGAGGCTGGTAGCAGCATCCTGAGTGGATTTAGGTACGATCATCCTCAGTGAAATAAGTCCCACAAAAAAAGAAACTTATGATATCACTTATCGAGGGAATGTAAAAATCGCTCCCCATGAACGGAATCCCCAAACAGAACAGAGTCACGCTTTTAGAAAACACACTTATGCCTGCTTCAGGGGAAAGGTGAGGTGCGGTGACGCATAAAACTCGAGTTTGAAATGAGCACAGATACCCTTCCGAAAACCGAATATGGAATGGACACGACCTACTCCTTGCTCAATCAACTGGACTCACCAGACCCTGTTCATCGCACAAGTATCTATCCGACTAGTAAGCATCTTAAAAGCTAAGTCTTGATATCTCTGTGTAAGTGCATCAAGTGTGTGTAAAGCGGCCTAAAACCAGCAGGGAAAATCAGCTCAGACCCATTCTGAGGATACATTTCCAACACAAAGAAGAAACAAGCAGGGCAAAACAGAGAGAAATTCTTCCAAAATGCGTTCAGGGACTGGCATGCAACCAGGATTGACCACATCTACAGCCCCAGCGGCAGAAGACATAAGGCTGGACACTCTTGGGGCTGAGACGATTGGTGAGGTTGGGAAAGCAAATGCAGACCCTTGAAAGGAATCCTGCGTGCTCCCCATTCCATGGCTCCCAACTCTCCAGGTTCAACGCAATCTTCCGACAGCGAAAGCACTCATTGGAAACCCAGCGGATGCTACACCGTGGGATCGGGAAAGCTTTCTGAAACTCACCTCAGTTTTCCTCTCCTGGTGCTCGTGTTCTCCATTCAGGCCCCCTTACTAACAATCTCCCCACTTGGAGACTCGGCGCCTTTCCATGCCTCTTTCGTACCGTCTGCAATTTGTCCGCAGGATGAACTGCAAGAGGGGGAACCAATGAGAGACTCGCTGGAGGTGTTTGGTCGGGCACATGTCACTCTCATTTCCCATCACGAAGAAGAATTCACCAGCGGTTCAGCCTGCCACCGCGGATCGACAATAGGGCGTGAAGCCATCCAGCCGTGTTGCGTCCCACTCACAAAAAAGCGACTTGGGAAATGGAGCTCAGGGGCCCTGCACTTCCCAAACCTGCAGAGTTCTAAACGATAACTATCGCCCCAAAATATATTGAGGTCAGGCTACGAAGAGGCGCTGAACGCAAGGCAGAACTGCAGGAAACGGATGTCAACGGGTACATCGGAATGGCCCCGATAGCACATGAAAAGCGCCAGAACGTGGACAATGATGCGGTTGGCCAAAAAGGGCGTATGCGTTTTTTCCTGAATATATTCAGGAAAAAACGCATACGCCCTTTTTGGCCAACCAAGCAACCTGGGAGAGCAAATCAGCACTACAAAGAAATCTCTCGCCCCCCCCCCCCCGGGGCAAAAGGGCCAGGCGAAAAAAGTCTAAAAACCAGAAAGGCAGGACAGCCCACGGAGTCAAGGGAGCCTTGTTAAGCTGATGGGCGGGATGTCAATGGCCAACAGCCAATCTTCACAAGTGTATCCTCTTTCCCAAACCATGTAAAACACAGAACCACAGAGCATAGGGCACTTCCACACATGGGCGTTGACCTTGGGAAAATGAAAAAATCAACCAGACACAGGGACCCCAAAGTTGAGGGCTGCTGTCTTGACAAGAACCTCCACTCCGGTACACGTTTCATATCCCAGGAAAGAGCCAAGTGGACAAAGACGAGTGGACAAGTGGACAAAGACAAGTGGACAAGTGGACAAGTGGTGCTACGTAGGTCCAATGGAGTGTCACTCAGCCATGAAATCCACGTCATGAGGCTGGTAGCAGCATCCTGAGTGGATTTAGGTACGATCATCCTCAGTGAAATAAGTCCCACAAAAAAAGAAACTTATGATATCACTTATCGAGGGAATGTAAAAATCGCTCCCCATGAACGGAATCCCCAAACAGAACAGAGTCACGCTTTTAGAAAACACACTTATGCCTGCTTCAGGGGAAAGGTGAGGTGCGGTGACGCATAAAACTCGAGTTTGAAATGAGCACAGATACCCTTCCGAAAACCGAATATGGAATGGACACGACCTACTCCTTGCTCAATCAACTGGACTCACCAGACCCTGTTCATCGCACAAGTATCTATCCGACTAGTAAGCATCTTAAAA
The DNA here is from genome assembly GCF_026419965.1 of Kogia breviceps. Lineage (NCBI taxonomy): Eukaryota > Metazoa > Chordata > Mammalia > Artiodactyla > Physeteridae > Kogia > Kogia breviceps. The sequence continues at coordinate 955,631 of NW_026712101.1, forward strand.
GCTAAGTCTTGATATCTCTGTGTAAGTGCATCAAGTGTGTGTAAAGCGGCCTAAAACCAGCAGGGAAAATCAGCTCAGACCCATTCTGAGGATACATTTCCAACACAAAGAAGAAACAAGCAGGGCAAAACAGAGAGAAATTCTTCCAAAATGCGTTCAGGGACTGGCATGCAACCAGGATTGACCACATCTACAGCCCCAGCGGCAGAAGACATAAGGCTGGACACTCTTGGGGCTGAGACGATTGGTGAGGTTGGGAAAGCAAATGCAGACCCTTGAAAGGAATCCTGCGTGCTCCCCATTCCATGGCTCCCAACTCTCCAGGTTCAACGCAATCTTCCGACAGCGAAAGCACTCATTGGAAACCCAGCGGATGCTACACCGTGGGATCGGGAAAGCTTTCTGAAACTCACCTCAGTTTTCCTCTCCTGGTGCTCGTGTTCTCCATTCAGGCCCCCTTACTAACAATCTCCCCACTTGGAGACTCGGCGCCTTTCCATGCCTCTTTCGTACCGTCTGCAATTTGTCCGCAGGATGAACTGCAAGAGGGGGAACCAATGAGAGACTCGCTGGAGGTGTTTGGTCGGGCACATGTCACTCTCATTTCCCATCACGAAGAAGAATTCACCAGCGGTTCAGCCTGCCACCGCGGATCGACAATAGGGCGTGAAGCCATCCAGCCGTGTTGCGTCCCACTCACAAAAAAGCGACTTGGGAAATGGAGCTCAGGGGCCCTGCACTTCCCAAACCTGCAGAGTTCTAAACGATAACTATCGCCCCAAAATATATTGAGGTCAGGCTACGAAGAGGCGCTGAACGCAAGGCAGAACTGCAGGAAACGGATGTCAACGGGTACATCGGAATGGCCCCGATAGCACATGAAAAGCGCCAGAACGTGGACAATGATGCGGTTGGCCAAAAAGGGCGTATGCGTTTTTTCCTGAATATATTCAGGAAAAAACGCATACGCCCTTTTTGGCCAACCAAGCAACCTGGGAGAGCAAATCAGCACTACAAAGAAATCTCTCGCCCCCCCCTCCCCCCCCGGGGCAAAAGGGCCAGGCGAAAAAAGTCTAAAAACCAGAAAGGCAGGACAGCCCACGGAGTCAAGGGAGCCTTGTTAAGCTGATGGGCGGGATGTCAATGGCCAACAGCCAATCTTCACAAGTGTATCCTCTTTCCCAAACCATGTAAAACACAGAACCACAGAGCATAGGGCACTTCCACACATGGGCGTTGACCTTGGGAAAATGAAAAAATCAACCAGACACAGGGACCCCAAAGTTGAGGGCTGCTGTCTTGACAAGAACCTCCACTCCGGTACACGTTTCATATCCCAGGAAAGAGCCAAGTGGACAAAGACGAGTGGACAAGTGGACAAAGACAAGTGGACAAGTGGACAAGTGGTGCTACGTAGGTCCAATGGAGTGTCACTCAGCCATGAAATCCACGTCATGAGGCTGGTAGCAGCATCCTGAGTGGATTTAGGTACGATCATCCTCAGTGAAATAAGTCCCACAAAAAAAGAAACTTATGATATCACTTATCGAGGGAATGTAAAAATCGCTCCCCATGAACGGAATCCCCAAACAGAACAGAGTCACGCTTTTAGAAAACACACTTATGCCTGCTTCAGGGGAAAGGTGAGGTGCGGTGACGCATAAAACTCGAGTTTGAAATGAGCACAGATACCCTTCCGAAAACCGAATATGGAATGGACACGACCTACTCCTTGCTCAATCAACTGGACTCACCAGACCCTGTTCATCGCACAAGTATCTATCCGACTAGTAAGCATCTTAAAAGCTAAGTCTTGATATCTCTGTGTAAGTGCATCAAGTGTGTGTAAAGCGGCCTAAAACCAGCAGGGAAAATCAGCTCAGACCCATTCTGAGGATACATTTCCAACACAAAGAAGAAACAAGCAGGGCAAAACAGAGAGAAATTCTTCCAAAATGCGTTCAGGGACTGGCATGCAACCAGGATTGACCACATCTACAGCCCCAGCGGCAGAAGACATAAGGCTGGACACTCTTGGGGCTGAGACGATTGGTGAGGTTGGGAAAGCAAATGCAGACCCTTGAAAGGAATCCTGCGTGCTCCCCATTCCATGGCTCCCAACTCTCCAGGTTCAACGCAATCTTCCGACAGCGAAAGCACTCATTGGAAACCCAGCGGATGCTACACCGTGGGATCGGGAAAGCTTTCTGAAACTCACCTCAGTTTTCCTCTCCTGGTGCTCGTGTTCTCCATTCAGGCCCCCTTACTAACAATCTCCCCACTTGGAGACTCGGCGCCTTTCCATGCCTCTTTCGTACCGTCTGCAATTTGTCCGCAGGATGAACTGCAAGAGGGGGAACCAATGAGAGACTCGCTGGAGGTGTTTGGTCGGGCACATGTCACTCTCATTTCCCATCACGAAGAAGAATTCACCAGCGGTTCAGCCTGCAACCGCGGATCGACAATAGGGCGTGAAGCCATCCAGCCGTGTTGCGTCCCACTCACAAAAAAGCGACTTGGGAAATGGAGCTCAGGGGCCCTGCACTTCCCTGCAGAGTTCTAAACGATAACTATCGCCCCAAAATATATTGAGCGCAGGCTACGAAGAGGCGCTGAACGCAAGGCAGAACTGCAGGAAACGGATGTCAACGGGTACATCGGAATGGCCCCGATAGCACATGAAAAGCGCCAGAACGTGGACAATGATGCGGTTGGCCAAAAAGGGCGTATGCGTTTTTTCCTGAATATATTCAGGAAAAAACGCATACGCCCTTTTTGGCCAACCAAGCAACCTGGGAGAGCAAATCAGCACTACAAAGAAATCTCTCGCCCCCCCCCCCCCGGGGCAAAAGGGCCAGGCGAAAAAAGTCTAAAAACCAGAAAGGCAGGACAGCCCACGGAGTCAAGGGAGCCTTGTTAAGCTGATGGGCGGGATGTCAATGGCCAACAGCCAATCTTCACAAGTGTATCCTCTTTCCCAAACCATGTAAAACACAGAACCACAGAGCATAGGGCACTTCCACACATGGGCGTTGACCTTGGGAAAATGAAAAAATCAACCAGACACAGGGACCCCAAAGTTGAGGGCTGCTGTCTTGACAAGAACCTCCACTCCGGTACACGTTTCATATCCCAGGAAAGAGCCAAGTGGACAAAGACGAGTGGACAAGTGGACAAAGACAAGTGGACAAGTGGACAAGTGGTGCTACGTAGGTCCAATGGAGTGTCACTCAGCCATGAAATCCACGTCATGAGGCTGGTAGCAGCATCCTGAGTGGATTTAGGTACGATCATCCTCAGTGAAATAAGTCCCACAAAAAAAGAAACTTATGATATCACTTATCGAGGGAATGTAAAAATCGCTCCCCATGAACGGAATCCCCAAACAGAACAGAGTCACGCTTTTAGAAAACACACTTATGCCTGCTTCAGGGGAAAGGTGAGGTGCGGTGACGCATAAAACTCGAGTTTGAAATGAGCACAGATACCCTTCCGAAAACCGAATATGGAATGGACACGACCTACTCCTTGCTCAATCAACTGGACTCACCAGACCCTGTTCATCGCACAAGTATCTATCCGACTAGTAAGCATCTTAAAAGCTAAGTCTTGATATCTCTGTGTAAGTGCATCAAGTGTGTGTAAAGCGGCCTAAAACCAGCAGGGAAAATCAGCTCAGACCCATTCTGAGGATACATTTCCAACACAAAGAAGAAACAAGCAGGGCAAAACAGAGAGAAATTCTTCCAAAATGCGTTCAGGGACTGGCATGCAACCAGGATTGACCACATCTACAGCCCCAGCGGCAGAAGACATAAGGCTGGACACTCTTGGGGCTGAGACGATTGGTGAGGTTGGGAAAGCAAATGCAGACCCTTGAAAGGAATCCTGCGTGCTCCCCATTCCATGGCTCCCAACTCTCCAGGTTCAACGCAATCTTCCGACAGCGAAAGCACTCATTGGAAACCCAGCGGATGCTACACCGTGGGATCGGGAAAGCTTTCTGAAACTCACCTCAGTTTTCCTCTCCTGGTGCTCGTGTTCTCCATTCAGGCCCCCTTACTAACAATCTCCCCACTTGGAGACTCGGCGCCTTTCCATGCCTCTTTCGTACCGTCTGCAATTTGTCCGCAGGATGAACTGCAAGAGGGGGAACCAATGAGAGACTCGCTGGAGGTGTTTGGTCGGGCACATGTCACTCTCATTTCCCATCACGAAGAAGAATTCACCAGCGGTTCAGCCTGCAACCGCGGATCGACAATAGGGCGTGAAGCCATCCAGCCGTGTTGCGTCCCACTCACAAAAAAGCGACTTGGGAAATGGAGCTCAGGGGCCCTGCACTTCCCAAACCTGCAGAGTTCTAAACGATAACTATCGCCCCAAAATATATTGAGGTCAGGCTACGAAGAGGCGCTGAACGCAAGGCAGAACTGCAGGAAACGGATGTCAACGGGTACATCGGAATGGCCCCGATAGCACATGAAAAGCGCCAGAACGTGGACAATGATGCGGTTGGCCAAAAAGGGCGTATGCGTTTTTTCCTGAATATATTCAGGAAAAAACGCATACGCCCTTTTTGGCCAACCAAGCAACCTGGGAGAGCAAATCAGCACTACAAAGAAATCTCTCGCCCCCCCCCCCCCGGGGCAAAAGGGCCAGGCGAAAAAAGTCTAAAAACCAGAAAGGCAGGACAGCCCACGGAGTCAAGGGAGCCTTGTTAAGCTGATGGGCGGGATGTCAATGGCCAACAGCCAATCTTCACAAGTGTATCCTCTTTCCCAAACCATGTAAAACACAGAACCACAGAGCATAGGGCACTTCCACACATGGGCGTTGACCTTGGGAAAATGAAAAAATCAACCAGACACAGGGACCCCAAAGTTGAGGGCTGCTGTCTTGACAAGAACCTCCACTCCGGTACACGTTTCATATCCCAGGAAAGAGCCAAGTGGACAAAGACGAGTGGACAAGTGGACAAAGACAAGTGGACAAGTGGACAAGTGGTGCTACGTAGGTCCAATGGAGTGTCACTCAGCCATGAAATCCACGTCATGAGGCTGGTAGCAGCATCCTGAGTGGATTTAGGTACGATCATCCTCAGTGAAATAAGTCCCACAAAAAAAGAAACTTATGATATCACTTATCGAGGGAATGTAAAAATCGCTCCCCATGAACGGAATCCCCAAACAGAACAGAGTCACGCTTTTAGAAAACACACTTATGCCTGCTTCAGGGGAAAGGTGAGGTGCGGTGACGCATAAAACTCGAGTTTGAAATGAGCACAGATACCCTTCCGAAAACCGAATATGGAATGGACACGACCTACTCCTTGCTCAATCAACTGGACTCACCAGACCCTGTTCATCGCACAAGTATCTATCCGACTAGTAAGCATCTTAAAAGCTAAGTCTTGATATCTCTGTGTAAGTGCATCAAGTGTGTGTAAAGCGGCCTAAAACCAGCAGGGAAAATCAGCTCAGACCCATTCTGAGGATACATTTCCAACACAAAGAAGAAACAAGCAGGGCAAAACAGAGAGAAATTCTTCCAAAATGCGTTCAGGGACTGGCATGCAACCAGGATTGACCACATCTACAGCCCCAGCGGCAGAAGACATAAGGCTGGACACTCTTGGGGCTGAGACGATTGGTGAGGTTGGGAAAGCAAATGCAGACCCTTGAAAGGAATCCTGCGTGCTCCCCATTCCATGGCTCCCAACTCTCCAGGTTCAACGCAATCTTCCGACAGCGAAAGCACTCATTGGAAACCCAGCGGATGCTACACCGTGGGATCGGGAAAGCTTTCTGAAACTCACCTCAGTTTTCCTCTCCTGGTGCTCGTGTTCTCCATTCAGGCCCCCTTACTAACAATCTCCCCACTTGGAGACTCGGCGCCTTTCCATGCCTCTTTCGTACCGTCTGCAATTTGTCCGCAGGATGAACTGCAAGAGGGGGAACCAATGAGAGACTCGCTGGAGGTGTTTGGTCGGGCACATGTCACTCTCATTTCCCATCACGAAGAAGAATTCACCAGCGGTTCAGCCTGCCACCGCGGATCGACAATAGGGCGTGAAGCCATCCAGCCGTGTTGCGTCCCACTCACAAAAAAGCGACTTGGGAAATGGAGCTCAGGGGCCCTGCACTTCCCAAACCTGCAGAGTTCTAAACGATAACTATCGCCCCAAAATATATTGAGGTCAGGCTACGAAGAGGCGCTGAACGCAAGGCAGAACTGCAGGAAACGGATGTCAACGGGTACATCGGAATGGCCCCGATAGCACATGAAAAGCGCCAGAACGTGGACAATGATGCGGTTGGCCAAAAAGGGCGTATGCGTTTTTTCCTGAATATATTCAGGAAAAAACGCATACGCCCTTTTTGGCCAACCAAGCAACCTGGGAGAGCAAATCAGCACTACAAAGAAATCTCTCGCCCCCCCCCCCGGGGCAAAAGGGCCAGGCGAAAAAAGTCTAAAAACCAGAAAGGCAGGACAGCCCACGGAGTCAAGGGAGCCTTGTTAAGCTGATGGGCGGGATGTCAATGGCCAACAGCCAATCTTCACAAGTGTATCCTCTTTCCCAAACCATGTAAAACACAGAACCACAGAGCATAGGGCACTTCCACACATGGGCGTTGACCTTGGGAAAATGAAAAAATCAACCAGACACAGGGACCCCAAAGTTGAGGGCTGCTGTCTTGACAAGAACCTCCACTCCGGTACACGTTTCATATCCCAGGAAAGAGCCAAGTGGACAAAGACGAGTGGACAAGTGGACAAAGACAAGTGGACAAGTGGACAAGTGGTGCTACGTAGGTCCAATGGAGTGTCACTCAGCCATGAAATCCACGTCATGAGGCTGGTAGCAGCATCCTGAGTGGATTTAGGTACGATCATCCTCAGTGAAATAAGTCCCACAAAAAAAGAAACTTATGATATCACTTATCGAGGGAATGTAAAAATCGCTCCCCATGAACGGAATCCCCAAACAGAACAGAGTCACGCTTTTAGAAAACACACTTATGCCTGCTTCAGGGGAAAGGTGAGGTGCGGTGACGCATAAAACTCGAGTTTGAAATGAGCACAGATACCCTTCCGAAAACCGAATATGGAATGGACACGACCTACTCCTTGCTCAATCAACTGGACTCACCAGACCCTGTTCATCGCACAAGTATCTATCCGACTAGTAAGCATCTTAAAAGCTAAGTCTTGATATCTCTGTGTAAGTGCATCAAGTGTGTGTAAAGCGGCCTAAAACCAGCAGGGAAAATCAGCTCAGACCCATTCTGAGGATACATTTCCAACACAAAGAAGAAACAAGCAGGGCAAAACAGAGAGAAATTCTTCCAAAATGCGTTCAGGGACTGGCATGCAACCAGGATTGACCACATCTACAGCCCCAGCGGCAGAAGACATAAGGCTGGACACTCTTGGGGCTGAGACGATTGGTGAGGTTGGGAAAGCAAATGCAGACCCTTGAAAGGAATCCTGCGTGCTCCCCATTCCATGGCTCCCAACTCTCCAGGTTCAACGCAATCTTCCGACAGCGAAAGCACTCATTGGAAACCCAGCGGATGCTACACCGTGGGATCGGGAAAGCTTTCTGAAACTCACCTCAGTTTTCCTCTCCTGGTGCTCGTGTTCTCCATTCAGGCCCCCTTACTAACAATCTCCCCACTTGGAGACTCGGCGCCTTTCCATGCCTCTTTCGTACCGTCTGCAATTTGTCCGCAGGATGAACTGCAAGAGGGGGAACCAATGAGAGACTCGCTGGAGGTGTTTGGTCGGGCACATGTCACTCTCATTTCCCATCACGAAGAAGAATTCACCAGCGGTTCAGCCTGCCACCGCGGATCGACAATAGGGCGTGAAGCCATCCAGCCGTGTTGCGTCCCACTCACAAAAAAGCGACTTGGGAAATGGAGCTCAGGGGCCCTGCACTTCCCTGCAGAGTTCTAAACGATAACTATCGCCCCAAAATATATTGAGCGCAGGCTACGAAGAGGCGCTGAACGCAAGGCAGAACTGCAGGAAACGGATGTCAACGGGTACATCGGAATGGCCCCGATAGCACATGAAAAGCGCCAGAACGTGGACAATGATGCGGTTGGCCAAAAAGGGCGTATGCGTTTTTTCCTGAATATATTCAGGAAAAAACGCATACGCCCTTTTTGGCCAACCAAGCAACCTGGGAGAGCAAATCAGCACTACAAAGAAATCTCTCGGCCCCCCCCCGGGGCAAAAGGGCCAGGCGAAAAAAGTCTAAAAACCAGAAAGGCAGGACAGCCCACGGAGTCAAGGGAGCCTTGTTAAGCTGATGGGCGGGATGTCAATGGCCAACAGCCAATCTTCACAAGTGTATCCTCTTTCCCAAACCATGTAAAACACAGAACCACAGAGCATAGGGCACTTCCACACATGGGCGTTGACCTTGGGAAAATGAAAAAATCAACCAGACACAGGGACCCCAAAGTTGAGGGCTGCTGTCTTGACAAGAACCTCCACTCCGGTACACGTTTCATATCCCAGGAAAGAGCCAAGTGGACAAAGACGAGTGGACAAGTGGACAAAGACAAGTGGACAAGTGGACAAGTGGTGCTACGTAGGTCCAATGGAGTGTCACTCAGCCATGAAATCCACGTCATGAGGCTGGTAGCAGCATCCTGAGTGGATTTAGGTACGATCATCCTCAGTGAAATAAGTCCCACAAAAAAAGAAACTTATGATATCACTTATCGAGGGAATGTAAAAATCGCTCCCCATGAACGGAATCCCCAAACAGAACAGAGTCACGCTTTTAGAAAACACACTTATGCCTGCTTCAGGGGAAAGGTGAGGTGCGGTGACGCATAAAACTCGAGTTTGAAATGAGCACAGATACCCTTCCGAAAACCGAATATGGAATGGACACGACCTACTCCTTGCTCAATCAACTGGACTCACCAGACCCTGTTCATCGCACAAGTATCTATCCGACTAGTAAGCATCTTAAAAGCTAAGTCTTGATATCTCTGTGTAAGTGCATCAAGTGTGTGTAAAGCGGCCTAAAACCAGCAGGGAAAATCAGCTCAGACCCATTCTGAGGATACATTTCCAACACAAAGAAGAAACAAGCAGGGCAAAACAGAGAGAAATTCTTCCAAAATGCGTTCAGGGACTGGCATGCAACCAGGATTGACCACATCTACAGCCCCAGCGGCAGAAGACATAAGGCTGGACACTCTTGGGGCTGAGACGATTGGTGAGGTTGGGAAAGCAAATGCAGACCCTTGAAAGGAATCCTGCGTGCTCCCCATTCCATGGCTCCCAACTCTCCAGGTTCAACGCAATCTTCCGACAGCGAAAGCACTCATTGGAAACCCAGCGGATGCTACACCGTGGGATCGGGAAAGCTTTCTGAAACTCACCTCAGTTTTCCTCTCCTGGTGCTCGTGTTCTCCATTCAGGCCCCCTTACTAACAATCTCCCCACTTGGAGACTCGGCGCCTTTCCATGCCTCTTTCGTACCGTCTGCAATTTGTCCGCAGGATGAACTGCAAGAGGGGGAACCAATGAGAGACTCGCTGGAGGTGTTTGGTCGGGCACATGTCACTCTCATTTCCCATCACGAAGAAGAATTCACCAGCGGTTCAGCCTGCCACCGCGGATCGACAATAGGGCGTGAAGCCATCCAGCCGTGTTGCGTCCCACTCACAAAAAAGCGACTTGGGAAATGGAGCTCAGGGGCCCTGCACTTCCCAAACCTGCAGAGTTCTAAACGATAACTATCGCCCCAAAATATATTGAGCGCAGGCTACGAAGAGGCGCTGAACGCAAGGCAGAACTGCAGGAAACGGATGTCAACGGGTACATCGGAATGGCCCCGATAGCACATGAAAAGCGCCAGAACGTGGACAATGATGCGGTTGGCCAAAAAGGGCGTATGCGTTTTTTCCTGAATATATTCAGGAAAAAACGCATACGCCCTTTTTGGCCAACCAAGCAACCTGGGAGAGCAAATCAGCACTACAAAGAAATCTCTCGCCCCCCCCCCGGGGCAAAAGGGCCAGGCGAAAAAAGTCTAAAAACCAGAAAGGCAGGACAGCCCACGGAGTCAAGGGAGCCTTGTTAAGCTGATGGGCGGGATGTCAATGGCCAACAGCCAATCTTCACAAGTGTATCCTCTTTCCCAAACCATGTAAAACACAGAACCACAGAGCATAGGGCACTTCCACACATGGGCGTTGACCTTGGGAAAATGAAAAAATCAACCAGACACAGGGACCCCAAAGTTGAGGGCTGCTGTCTTGACAAGAACCTCCACTCCGGTACACGTTTCATATCCCAGGAAAGAGCCAAGTGGACAAAGACGAGTGGACAAGTGGACAAAGACAAGTGGACAAGTGGACAAGTGGTGCTACGTAGGTCCAATGGAGTGTCACTCAGCCATGAAATCCACGTCATGAGGCTGGTAGCAGCATCCTGAGTGGATTTAGGTACGATCATCCTCAGTGAAATAAGTCCCACAAAAAAAGAAACTTATGATATCACTTATCGAGGGAATGTAAAAATCGCTCCCCATGAACGGAATCCCCAAACAGAACAGAGTCACGCTTTTAGAAAACACACTTATGCCTGCTTCAGGGGAAAGGTGAGGTGCGGTGACGCATAAAACTCGAGTTTGAAATGAGCACAGATACCCTTCCGAAAACCGAATATGGAATGGACACGACCTACTCCTTGCTCAATCAACTGGACTCACCAGACCCTGTTCATCGCACAAGTATCTATCCGACTAGTAAGCATCTTAAAAGCTAAGTCTTGATATCTCTGTGTAAGTGCATCAAGTGTGTGTAAAGCGGCCTAAAACCAGCAGGGAAAATCAGCTCAGACCCATTCTGAGGATACATTTCCAACACAAAGAAGAAACAAGCAGGGCAAAACAGAGAGAAATTCTTCCAAAATGCGTTCAGGGACTGGCATGCAACCAGGATTGACCACATCTACAGCCCCAGCGGCAGAAGACATAAGGCTGGACACTCTTGGGGCTGAGACGATTGGTGAGGTTGGGAAAGCAAATGCAGACCCTTGAAAGGAATCCTGCGTGCTCCCCATTCCATGGCTCCCAACTCTCCAGGTTCAACGCAATCTTCCGACAGCGAAAGCACTCATTGGAAACCCAGCGGATGCTACACCGTGGGATCGGGAAAGCTTTCTGAAACTCACCTCAGTTTTCCTCTCCTGTGCTCGTGTTCTCCATTCAGGCCCCCTTACTAACAATCTCCCCACTTGGAGACTCGGCGCCTTTCCATGCCTCTTTCGTACCGTCTGCAATTTGTCCGCAGGATGAACTGCAAGAGGGGGAACCAATGAGAGACTCGCTGGAGGTGTTTGGTCGGGCACATGTCACTCTCATTTCCCATCACGAAGAAGAATTCACCAGCGGTTCAGCCTGCCACCGCGGATCGACAATAGGGCGTGAAGCCATCCAGCCGTGTTGCGTCCCACTCACAAAAAAGCGACTTGGGAAATGGAGCTCAGGGGCCCTGCACTTCCCAAACCTGCAGAGTTCTAAACGATAACTATCGCCCCAAAATATATTGAGCGCAGGCTACGAAGAGGCGCTGAACGCAAGGCAGAACTGCAGGAAACGGATGTCAACGGGTACATCGGAATGGCCCCGATAGCACATGAAAAGCGCCAGAACGTGGACAATGATGCGGTTGGCCAAAAAGGGCGTATGCGTTTTTTCCTGAATATATTCAGGAAAAAACGCATACGCCCTTTTTGGCCAACCAAGCAACCTGGGAGAGCAAATCAGCACTACAAAGAAATCTCTCGCCCCCCCCCCCGGGGCAAAAGGGCCAGGCGAAAAAAGTCTAAAAACCAGAAAGGCAGGACAGCCCACGGAGTCAAGGGAGCCTTGTTAAGCTGATGGGCGGGATGTCAATGGCCAACAGCCAATCTTCACAAGTGTATCCTCTTTCCCAAACCATGTAAAACACAGAACCACAGAGCATAGGGCACTTCCACACATGGGCGTTGACCTTGGGAAAATGAAAAAATCAACCAGACACAGGGACCCCAAAGTTGAGGGCTGCTGTCTTGACAAGAACCTCCACTCCGGTACACGTTTCATATACCAGGAAAGAGCCAAGTGGACAAAGACGAGTGGACAAGTGGACAAAGACAAGTGGACAAGTGGACAAGTGGTGCTACGTAGGTCCAATGGAGTGTCACTCAGCCATGAAATCCACGTCATGAGGCTGGTAGCAGCATCCTGAGTGGATTTAGGTACGATCATCCTCAGTGAAATAAGTCCCACAAAAAAAGAAACTTATGATATCACTTATCGAGGGAATGTAAAAATCGCTCCCCATGAACGGAATCCCCAAACAGAACAGAGTCACGCTTTTAGAAAACACACTTATGCCTGCTTCAGGGGAAAGGTGAGGTGCGGTGACGCATAAAACTCGAGTTTGAAATGAGCACAGATACCCTTCCGAAAACCGAATATGGAATGGACACGACCTACTCCTTGCTCAATCAACTGGACTCACCAGACCCTGTTCATCGCACAAGTATCTATCCGACTAGTAAGCATCTTAAAAGCTAAGTCTTGATATCTCTGTGTAAGTGCATCAAGTGTGTGTAAAGCGGCCTAAAACCAGCAGGGAAAATCAGCTCAGACCCATTCTGAGGATACATTTCCAACACAAAGAAGAAACAAGCAGGGCAAAACAGAGAGAAATTCTTCCAAAATGCGTTCAGGGACTGGCATGCAACCAGGATTGACCACATCTACAGCCCCAGCGGCAGAAGACATAAGGCTGGACACTCTTGGGGCTGAGACGATTGGTGAGGTTGGGAAAGCAAATGCAGACCCTTGAAAGGAATCCTGCGTGCTCCCCATTCCATGGCTCCCAACTCTCCAGGTTCAACGCAATCTTCCGACAGCGAAAGCACTCATTGGAAACCCAGCGGATGCTACACCGTGGGATCGGGAAAGCTTTCTGAAACTCACCTCAGTTTTCCTCTCCTGTGCTCGTGTTCTCCATTCAGGCCCCCTTACTAACAATCTCCCCACTTGGAGACTCGGCGCCTTTCCATGCCTCTTTCGTACCGTCTGCAATTTGTCCGCAGGATGAACTGCAAGAGGGGGAACCAATGAGAGACTCGCTGGAGGTGTTTGGTCGGGCACATGTCACTCTCATTTCCCATCACGAAGAAGAATTCACCAGCGGTTCAGCCTGCCACCGCGGATCGACAATAGGGCGTGAAGCCATCCAGCCGTGTTGCGTCCCACTCACAAAAAAGCGACTTGGGAAATGGAGCTCAGGGGCCCTGCACTTCCCAAACCTGCAGAGTTCTAAACGATAACTATCGCCCCAAAATATATTGAGCGCAGGCTACGAAGAGGCGCTGAACGCAAGGCAGAACTGCAGGAAACGGATGTCAACGGGTACATCGGAATGGCCCCGATAGCACATGAAAAGCGCCAGAACGTGGACAATGATGCGGTTGGCCAAAAAGGGCGTATGCGTTTTTTCCTGAATATATTCAGGAAAAAACGCATACGCCCTTTTTGGCCAACCAAGCAACCTGGGAGAGCAAATCAGCACTACAAAGAAATCTCTCGCCCCCCCCCCCGGGGCAAAAGGGCCAGGCGAAAAAAGTCTAAAAACCAGAAAGGCAGGACAGCCCACGGAGTCAAGGGAGCCTTGTTAAGCTGATGGGCGGGATGTCAATGGCCAACAGCCAATCTTCACAAGTGTATCCTCTTTCCCAAACCATGTAAAACACAGAACCACAGAGCATAGGGCACTTCCACACATGGGCGTTGACCTTGGGAAAATGAAAAAATCAACCAGACACAGGGACCCCAAAGTTGAGGGCTGCTGTCTTGACAAGAACCTCCACTCCGGTACACGTTTCATATACCAGGAAAGAGCCAAGTGGACAAAGACGAGTGGACAAGTGGACAAAGACAAGTGGACAAGTGGACAAGTGGTGCTACGTAGGTCCAATGGAGTGTCACTCAGCCATGAAATCCACGTCATGAGGCTGGTAGCAGCATCCTGAGTGGATTTAGGTACGATCATCCTCAGTGAAATAAGTCCCACAAAAAAAGAAACTTATGATATCACTTATCGAGGGAATGTAAAAATCGCTCCCCATGAACGGAATCCCCAAACAGAACAGAGTCACGCTTTTAGAAAACACACTTATGCCTGCTTCAGGGGAAAGGTGAGGTGCGGTGACGCATAAAACTCGAGTTTGAAATGAGCACAGATACCCTTCCGAAAACCGAATATGGAATGGACACGACCTACTCCTTGCTCAATCAACTGGACTCACCAGACCCTGTTCATCGCACAAGTATCTATCCGACTAGTAAGCATCTTAAAAGCTAAGTCTTGATATCTCTGTGTAAGTGCATCAAGTGTGTGTAAAGCGGCCTAAAACCAGCAGGGAAAATCAGCTCAGACCCATTCTGAGGATACATTTCCAACACAAAGAAGAAACAAGCAGGGCAAAACAGAGAGAAATTCTTCCAAAATGCGTTCAGGGACTGGCATGCAACCAGGATTGACCACATCTACAGCCCCAGCGGCAGAAGACATAAGGCTGGACACTCTTGGGGCTGAGACGATTGGTGAGGTTGGGAAAGCAAATGCAGACCCTTGAAAGGAATCCTGCGTGCTCCCCATTCCATGGCTCCCAACTCTCCAGGTTCAACGCAATCTTCCGACAGCGAAAGCACTCATTGGAAACCCAGCGGATGCTACACCGTGGGATCGGGAAAGCTTTCTGAAACTCACCTCAGTTTTCCTCTCCTGGTGCTCGTGTTCTCCATTCAGGCCCCCTTACTAACAATCTCCCCACTTGGAGTCTCGGCGCCTTTCCATGCCTCTTTCGTACCGTCTGCAATTTGTCCGCAGGATGAACTGCAAGAGGGGGAACCAATGAGAGACTCGCTGGAGGTGTTTGGTCGGGCACATGTCACTCTCATTTCCCATCACGAAGAAGAATTCACCAGCGGTTCAGCCTGCCACCGCGGATCGACAATAGGGCGTGAAGCCATCCAGCCGTGTTGCGTCCCACTCACAAAAAAGCGACTTGGGAAATGGAGCTCAGGGGCCCTGCACTTCCCAAACCTGCAGAGTTCTAAACGATAACTATCGCCCCAAAATATATTGAGGTCAGGCTACGAAGAGGCGCTGAACGCAAGGCAGAACTGCAGGAAACGGATGTCAACGGGTACATCGGAATGGCCCCGATAGCACATGAAAAGCGCCAGAACGTGGACAATGATGCGGTTGGCCAAAAAGGGCGTATGCGTTTTTTCCTGAATATATTCAGGAAAAAACGCATACGCCCTTTTTGGCCAACCAAGCAACCTGGGAGAGCAAATCAGCACTACAAAGAAATCTCTCGCCCCCCCCCCCGGGGCAAAAGGGCCAGGCGAAAAAAGTCTAAAAACCAGAAAGGCAGGACAGCCCACGGAGTCAAGGGAGCCTTGTTAAGCTGATGGGCGGGATGTCAATGGCCAACAGCCAATCTTCACAAGTGTATCCTCTTTCCCAAACCATGTAAAACACAGAACCACAGAGCATAGGGCACTTCCACACATGGGCGTTGACCTTGGGAAAATGAAAAAATCAACCAGACACAGGGACCCCAAAGTTGAGGGCTGCTGTCTTGACAAGAACCTCCACTCCGGTACACGTTTCATATCCCAGGAAAGAGCCAAGTGGACAAAGACGAGTGGACAAGTGGACAAAGACAAGTGGACAAGTGGACAAGTGGTGCTACGTAGGTCCAATGGAGTGTCACTCAGCCATGAAATCCACGTCATGAGGCTGGTAGCAGCATCCTGAGTGGATTTAGGTACGATCATCCTCAGTGAAATAAGTCCCACAAAAAAAGAAACTTATGATATCACTTATCGAGGGAATGTAAAAATCGCTCCCCATGAACGGAATCCCCAAACAGAACAGAGTCACGCTTTTAGAAAACACACTTATGCCTGCTTCAGGGGAAAGGTGAGGTGCGGTGACGCATAAAACTCGAGTTTGAAATGAGCACAGATACCCTTCCGAAAACCGAATATGGAATGGACACGACCTACTCCTTGCTCAATCAACTGGACTCACCAGACCCTGTTCATCGCACAAGTATCTATCCGACTAGTAAGCATCTTAAAAGCTAAGTCTTGATATCTCTGTGTAAGTGCATCAAGTGTGTGTAAAGCGGCCTAAAACCAGCAGGGAAAATCAGCTCAGACCCATTCTGAGGATACATTTCCAACACAAAGAAGAAACAAGCAGGGCAAAACAGAGAGAAATTCTTCCAAAATGCGTTCAGGGACTGGCATGCAACCAGGATTGACCACATCTACAGCCCCAGCGGCAGAAGACATAAGGCTGGACACTCTTGGGGCTGAGACGATTGGTGAGGTTGGGAAAGCAAATGCAGACCCTTGAAAGGAATCCTGCGTGCTCCCCATTCCATGGCTCCCAACTCTCCAGGTTCAACGCAATCTTCCGACAGCGAAAGCACTCATTGGAAACCCAGCGGATGCTACACCGTGGGATCGGGAAAGCTTTCTGAAACTCACCTCAGTTTTCCTCTCCTGGTGCTCGTGTTCTCCATTCAGGCCCCCTTACTAACAATCTCCCCACTTGGAGACTCGGCGCCTTTCCATGCCTCTTTCGTACCGTCTGCAATTTGTCCGCAGGATGAACTGCAAGAGGGGGAACCAATGAGAGACTCGCTGGAGG
The DNA here is from genome assembly GCF_026419965.1 of Kogia breviceps. Taxonomy (NCBI): domain Eukaryota; kingdom Metazoa; phylum Chordata; class Mammalia; order Artiodactyla; family Physeteridae; genus Kogia; species Kogia breviceps. The sequence goes on from NW_026712101.1 coordinate 972,394, forward strand.
TGTTTGGTCGGGCACATGTCACTCTCATTTCCCATCACGAAGAAGAATTCACCAGCGGTTCAGCCTGCCACCGCGGATCGACAATAGGGCGTGAAGCCATCCAGCCGTGTTGCGTCCCACTCACAAAAAAGCGACTTGGGAAATGGAGCTCAGGGGCCCTGCACTTCCCAAACCTGCAGAGTTCTAAACGATAACTATCGCCCCAAAATATATTGAGCGCAGGCTACGAAGAGGCGCTGAACGCAAGGCAGAACTGCAGGAAACGGATGTCAACGGGTACATCGGAATGGCCCCGATAGCACATGAAAAGCGCCAGAACGTGGACAATGATGCGGTTGGCCAAAAAGGGCGTATGCGTTTTTTCCTGAATATATTCAGGAAAAAACGCATACGCCCTTTTTGGCCAACCAAGCAACCTGGGAGAGCAAATCAGCACTACAAAGAAATCTCTCGCGCCCCCACCCCGGGGCAAAAGGGCCAGGCGAAAAAAGTCTAAAAACCAGAAAGGCAGGACAGCCCACGGAGTCAAGGGAGCCTTGTTAAGCTGATGGGCGGGATGTCAATGGCCAACAGCCAATCTTCACAAGTGTATCCTCTTTCCCAAACCATGTAAAACACAGAACCACAGAGCATAGGGCACTTCCACACATGGGCGTTGACCTTGGGAAAATGAAAAAATCAACCAGACACAGGGACCCCAAAGTTGAGGGCTGCTGTCTTGACAAGAACCTCCACTCCGGTACACGTTTCATATCCCAGGAAAGAGCCAAGTGGACAAAGACGAGTGGACAAGTGGACAAAGACAAGTGGACAAGTGGACAAGTGGTGCTACGTAGGTCCAATGGAGTGTCACTCAGCCATGAAATCCACGTCATGAGGCTGGTAGCAGCATCCTGAGTGGATTTAGGTACGATCATCCTCAGTGAAATAAGTCCCACAAAAAAAGAAACTTATGATATCACTTATCGAGGGAATGTAAAAATCGCTCCCCATGAACGGAATCCCCAAACAGAACAGAGTCACGCTTTTAGAAAACACACTTATGCCTGCTTCAGGGGAAAGGTGAGGTGCGGTGACGCATAAAACTCGAGTTTGAAATGAGCACAGATACCCTTCCGAAAACCGAATATGGAATGGACACGACCTACTCCTTGCTCAATCAACTGGACTCACCAGACCCTGTTCATCGCACAAGTATCTATCCGACTAGTAAGCATCTTAAAAGCTAAGTCTTGATATCTCTGTGTAAGTGCATCAAGTGTGTGTAAAGCGGCCTAAAACCAGCAGGGAAAATCAGCTCAGACCCATTCTGAGGATACATTTCCAACACAAAGAAGAAACAAGCAGGGCAAAACAGAGAGAAATTCTTCCAAAATGCGTTCAGGGACTGGCATGCAACCAGGATTGACCACATCTACAGCCCCAGCGGCAGAAGACATAAGGCTGGACACTCTTGGGGCTGAGACGATTGGTGAGGTTGGGAAAGCAAATGCAGACCCTTGAAAGGAATCCTGCGTGCTCCCCATTCCATGGCTCCCAACTCTCCAGGTTCAACGCAATCTTCCGACAGCGAAAGCACTCATTGGAAACCCAGCGGATGCTACACCGTGGGATCGGGAAAGCTTTCTGAAACTCACCTCAGTTTTCCTCTCCTGGTGCTCGTGTTCTCCATTCAGGCCCCCTTACTAACAATCTCCCCACTTGGAGTCTCGGCGCCTTTCCATGCCTCTTTCGTACCGTCTGCAATTTGTCCGCAGGATGAACTGCAAGAGGGGGAACCAATGAGAGACTCGCTGGAGGTGTTTGGTCGGGCACATGTCACTCTCATTTCCCATCACGAAGAAGAATTCACCAGCGGTTCAGCCTGCCACCGCGGATCGACAATAGGGCGTGAAGCCATCCAGCCGTGTTGCGTCCCACTCACAAAAAAGCGACTTGGGAAATGGAGCTCAGGGGCCCTGCACTTCCCAAACCTGCAGAGTTCTAAACGATAACTATCGCCCCAAAATATATTGAGCGCAGGCTACGAAGAGGCGCTGAACGCAAGGCAGAACTGCAGGAAACGGATGTCAACGGGTACATCGGAATGGCCCCGATAGCACATGAAAAGCGCCAGAACGTGGACAATGATGCGGTTGGCCAAAAAGGGCGTATGCGTTTTTTCCTGAATATATTCAGGAAAAAACGCATACGCCCTTTTTGGCCAACCAAGCAACCTGGGAGAGCAAATCAGCACTACAAAGAAATCTCTCGCCCCCCCCCCCCGGGGCAAAAGGGCCAGGCGAAAAAAGTCTAAAAACCAGAAAGGCAGGACAGCCCACGGAGTCAAGGGAGCCTTGTTAAGCTGATGGGCGGGATGTCAATGGCCAACAGCCAATCTTCACAAGTGTATCCTCTTTCCCAAACCATGTAAAACACAGAACCACAGAGCATAGGGCACTTCCACACATGGGCGTTGACCTTGGGAAAATGAAAAAATCAACCAGACACAGGGACCCCAAAGTTGAGGGCTGCTGTCTTGACAAGAACCTCCACTCCGGTACACGTTTCATATCCCAGGAAAGAGCCAAGTGGACAAAGACGAGTGGACAAGTGGACAAAGACAAGTGGACAAGTGGACAAGTGGTGCTACGTAGGTCCAATGGAGTGTCACTCAGCCATGAAATCCACGTCATGAGGCTGGTAGCAGCATCCTGAGTGGATTTAGGTACGATCATCCTCAGTGAAATAAGTCCCACAAAAAAAGAAACTTATGATATCACTTATCGAGGGAATGTAAAAATCGCTCCCCATGAACGGAATCCCCAAACAGAACAGAGTCACGCTTTTAGAAAACACACTTATGCCTGCTTCAGGGGAAAGGTGAGGTGCGGTGACGCATAAAACTCGAGTTTGAAATGAGCACAGATACCCTTCCGAAAACCGAATATGGAATGGACACGACCTACTCCTTGCTCAATCAACTGGACTCACCAGACCCTGTTCATCGCACAAGTATCTATCCGACTAGTAAGCATCTTAAAAGCTAAGTCTTGATATCTCTGTGTAAGTGCATCAAGTGTGTGTAAAGCGGCCTAAAACCAGCAGGGAAAATCAGCTCAGACCCATTCTGAGGATACATTTCCAACACAAAGAAGAAACAAGCAGGGCAAAACAGAGAGAAATTCTTCCAAAATGCGTTCAGGGACTGGCATGCAACCAGGATTGACCACATCTACAGCCCCAGCGGCAGAAGACATAAGGCTGGACACTCTTGGGGCTGAGACGATTGGTGAGGTTGGGAAAGCAAATGCAGACCCTTGAAAGGAATCCTGCGTGCTCCCCATTCCATGGCTCCCAACTCTCCAGGTTCAACGCAATCTTCCGACAGCGAAAGCACTCATTGGAAACCCAGCGGATGCTACACCGTGGGATCGGGAAAGCTTTCTGAAACTCACCTCAGTTTTCCTCTCCTGGTGCTCGTGTTCTCCATTCAGGCCCCCTTACTAACAATCTCCCCACTTGGAGACTCGGCGCCTTTCCATGCCTCTTTCGTACCGTCTGCAATTTGTCCGCAGGATGAACTGCAAGAGGGGGAACCAATGAGAGACTCGCTGGAGGTGTTTGGTCGGGCACATGTCACTCTCATTTCCCATCACGAAGAAGAATTCACCAGCGGTTCAGCCTGCCACCGCGGATCGACAATAGGGCGTGAAGCCATCCAGCCGTGTTGCGTCCCACTCACAAAAAAGCGACTTGGGAAATGGAGCTCAGGGGCCCTGCACTTCCCAAACCTGCAGAGTTCTAAACGATAACTATCGCCCCAAAATATATTGAGCGCAGGCTACGAAGAGGCGCTGAACGCAAGGCAGAACTGCAGGAAACGGATGTCAACGGGTACATCGGAATGGCCCCGATAGCACATGAAAAGCGCCAGAACGTGGACAATGATGCGGTTGGCCAAAAAGGGCGTATGCGTTTTTTCCTGAATATATTCAGGAAAAAACGCATACGCCCTTTTTGGCCAACCAAGCAACCTGGGAGAGCAAATCAGCACTACAAAGAAATCTCTCGCCCCCCCCCCCGGGGCAAAAGGGCCAGGCGAAAAAAGTCTAAAAACCAGAAAGGCAGGACAGCCCACGGAGTCAAGGGAGCCTTGTTAAGCTGATGGGCGGGATGTCAATGGCCAACAGCCAATCTTCACAAGTGTATCCTCTTTCCCAAACCATGTAAAACACAGAACCACAGAGCATAGGGCACTTCCACACATGGGCGTTGACCTTGGGAAAATGAAAAAATCAACCAGACACAGGGACCCCAAAGTTGAGGGCTGCTGTCTTGACAAGAACCTCCACTCCGGTACACGTTTCATATCCCAGGAAAGAGCCAAGTGGACAAAGACGAGTGGACAAGTGGACAAAGACAAGTGGACAAGTGGACAAGTGGTGCTACGTAGGTCCAATGGAGTGTCACTCAGCCATGAAATCCACGTCATGAGGCTGGTAGCAGCATCCTGAGTGGATTTAGGTACGATCATCCTCAGTGAAATAAGTCCCACAAAAAAAGAAACTTATGATATCACTTATCGAGGGAATGTAAAAATCGCTCCCCATGAACGGAATCCCCAAACAGAACAGAGTCACGCTTTTAGAAAACACACTTATGCCTGCTTCAGGGGAAAGGTGAGGTGCGGTGACGCATAAAACTCGAGTTTGAAATGAGCACAGATACCCTTCCGAAAACCGAATATGGAATGGACACGACCTACTCCTTGCTCAATCAACTGGACTCACCAGACCCTGTTCATCGCACAAGTATCTATCCGACTAGTAAGCATCTTAAAAGCTAAGTCTTGATATCTCTGTGTAAGTGCATCAAGTGTGTGTAAAGCGGCCTAAAACCAGCAGGGAAAATCAGCTCAGACCCATTCTGAGGATACATTTCCAACACAAAGAAGAAACAAGCAGGGCAAAACAGAGAGAAATTCTTCCAAAATGCGTTCAGGGACTGGCATGCAACCAGGATTGACCACATCTACAGCCCCAGCGGCAGAAGACATAAGGCTGGACACTCTTGGGGCTGAGACGATTGGTGAGGTTGGGAAAGCAAATGCAGACCCTTGAAAGGAATCCTGCGTGCTCCCCATTCCATGGCTCCCAACTCTCCAGGTTCAACGCAATCTTCCGACAGCGAAAGCACTCATTGGAAACCCAGCGGATGCTACACCGTGGGATCGGGAAAGCTTTCTGAAACTCACCTCAGTTTTCCTCTCCTGGTGCTCGTGTTCTCCATTCAGGCCCCCTTACTAACAATCTCCCCACTTGGAGTCTCGGCGCCTTTCCATGCCTCTTTCGTACCGTCTGCAATTTGTCCGCAGGATGAACTGCAAGAGGGGGAACCAATGAGAGACTCGCTGGAGGTGTTTGGTCGGGCACATGTCACTCTCATTTCCCATCACGAAGAAGAATTCACCAGCGGTTCAGCCTGCCACCGCGGATCGACAATAGGGCGTGAAGCCATCCAGCCGTGTTGCGTCCCACTCACAAAAAAGCGACTTGGGAAATGGAGCTCAGGGGCCCTGCACTTCCCAAACCTGCAGAGTTCTAAACGATAACTATCGCCCCCAAATATATTGAGGTCAGGCTACGAAGAGGCGCTGAACGCAAGGCAGAACTGCAGGAAACGGATGTCAACGGGTACATCGGAATGGCCCCGATAGCACATGAAAAGCGCCAGAACGTGGACAATGATGCGGTTGGCCAAAAAGGGCGTATGCGTTTTTTCCTGAATATATTCAGGAAAAAACGCATACGCCCTTTTTGGCCAACCAAGCAACCTGGGAGAGCAAATCAGCACTACAAAGAAATCTCTCGCCCCCCCCCCCCCCCGGGGCAAAAGGGCCAGGCGAAAAAAGTCTAAAAACCAGAAAGGCAGGACAGCCCACGGAGTCAAGGGAGCCTTGTTAAGCTGATGGGCGGGATGTCAATGGCCAACAGCCAATCTTCACAAGTGTATCCTCTTTCCCAAACCATGTAAAACACAGAACCACAGAGCATAGGGCACTTCCACACATGGGCGTTGACCTTGGGAAAATGAAAAAATCAACCAGACACAGGGACCCCAAAGTTGAGGGCTGCTGTCTTGACAAGAACCTCCACTCCGGTACACGTTTCATATCCCAGGAAAGAGCCAAGTGGACAAAGACGAGTGGACAAGTGGACAAAGACAAGTGGACAAGTGGACAAGTGGTGCTACGTAGGTCCAATGGAGTGTCACTCAGCCATGAAATCCACGTCATGAGGCTGGTAGCAGCATCCTGAGTGGATTTAGGTACGATCATCCTCAGTGAAATAAGTCCCACAAAAAAAGAAACTTATGATATCACTTATCGAGGGAATGTAAAAATCGCTCCCCATGAACGGAATCCCCAAACAGAACAGAGTCACGCTTTTAGAAAACACACTTATGCCTGCTTCAGGGGAAAGGTGAGGTGCGGTGACGCATAAAACTCGAGTTTGAAATGAGCACAGATACCCTTCCGAAAACCGAATATGGAATGGACACGACCTACTCCTTGCTCAATCAACTGGACTCACCAGACCCTGTTCATCGCACAAGTATCTATCCGACTAGTAAGCATCTTAAAAGCTAAGTCTTGATATCTCTGTGTAAGTGCATCAAGTGTGTGTAAAGCGGCCTAAAACCAGCAGGGAAAATCAGCTCAGACCCATTCTGAGGATACATTTCCAACACAAAGAAGAAACAAGCAGGGCAAAACAGAGAGAAATTCTTCCAAAATGCGTTCAGGGACTGGCATGCAACCAGGATTGACCACATCTACAGCCCCAGCGGCAGAAGACATAAGGCTGGACACTCTTGGGGCTGAGACGATTGGTGAGGTTGGGAAAGCAAATGCAGACCCTTGAAAGGAATCCTGCGTGCTCCCCATTCCATGGCTCCCAACTCTCCAGGTTCAACGCAATCTTCCGACAGCGAAAGCACTCATTGGAAACCCAGCGGATGCTACACCGTGGGATCGGGAAAGCTTTCTGAAACTCACCTCAGTTTTCCTCTCCTGGTGCTCGTGTTCTCCATTCAGGCCCCCTTACTAACAATCTCCCCATTTGGAGTCTCGGCGCCTTTCCATGCCTCTTTCGTACCGTCTGCAATTTGTCCGCAGGATGAACTGCAAGAGGGGGAACCAATGAGAGACTCGCTGGAGGTGTTTGGTCGGGCACATGTCACTCTCATTTCCCATCACGAAGAAGAATTCACCAGCGGTTCAGCCTGCCACCGCGGATCGACAATAGGGCGTGAAGCCATCCAGCCGTGTTGCGTCCCACTCACAAAAAAGCGACTTGGGAAATGGAGCTCAGGGGCCCTGCACTTCCCAAACCTGCAGAGTTCTAAACGATAACTATCGCCCCAAAATATATTGAGCGCAGGCTACGAAGAGGCGCTGAACGCAAGGCAGAACTGCAGGAAACGGATGTCAACGGGTACATCGGAATGGCCCCGATAGCACATGAAAAGCGCCAGAAGGTGGACAATGATGCGGTTGGCCAAAAAGGGCGTATGCGTTTTTTCCTGAATATATTCAGGAAAAAACGCATACGCCCTTTTTGGCCAACCAAGCAACCTGGGAGAGCAAATCAGCACTACAAAGAAATCTCTCGCCCCCCCCCCCCCCCCGGGGCAAAAGGGCCAGGCGAAAAAAGTCTAAAAACCAGAAAGGCAGGACAGCCCACGGAGTCAAGGGAGCCTTGTTAAGCTGATGGGCGGGATGTCAATGGCCAACAGCCAATCTTCACAAGTGTATCCTCTTTCCCAAACCATGTAAAACACAGAACCACAGAGCATAGGGCACTTCCACACATGGGCGTTGACCTTGGGAAAATGAAAAAATCAACCAGACACAGGGACCCCAAAGTTGAGGGCTGCTGTCTTGACAAGAACCTCCACTCCGGTACACGTTTCATATCCCAGGAAAGAGCCAAGTGGACAAAGACGAGTGGACAAGTGGACAAAGACAAGTGGACAAGTGGACAAGTGGTGCTACGTAGGTCCAATGGAGTGTCACTCAGCCATGAAATCCACGTCATGAGGCTGGTAGCAGCATCCTGAGTGGATTTAGGTACGATCATCCTCAGTGAAATAAGTCCCACAAAAATAGAAACTTATGATATCACTTATCGAGGGAATGTAAAAATCGCTCCCCATGAACGGAATCCCCAAACAGAACAGAGTCACGCTTTTAGAAAACACACTTATGCCTGCTTCAGGGGAAAGGTGAGGTGCGGTGACGCATAAAACTCGAGTTTGAAATGAGCACAGATACCCTTCCGAAAACCGAATATGGAATGGACACGACCTACTCCTTGCTCAATCAACTGGACTCACCAGACCCTGTTCATCGCACAAGTATCTATCCGACTAGTAAGCATCTTAAAAGCTAAGTCTTGATATCTCTGTGTAAGTGCATCAAGTGTGTGTAAAGCGGCCTAAAACCAGCAGGGAAAATCAGCTCAGACCCATTCTGAGGATACATTTCCAACACAAAGAAGAAACAAGCAGGGCAAAACAGAGAGAAATTCTTCCAAAATGCGTTCAGGGACTGGCATGCAACCAGGATTGACCACATCTACAGCCCCAGCGGCAGAAGACATAAGGCTGGACACTCTTGGGGCTGAGACGATTGGTGAGGTTGGGAAAGCAAATGCAGACCCTTGAAAGGAATCCGTCGTGCTCCCCATTCCATGGCTCCCAACTCTCCAGGTTCAACGCAATCTTCCGACAGCGAAAGCACTCATTGGAAACCCAGCGGATGCTACACCGTGGGATCGGGAAAGCTTTCTGAAACTCACCTCAGTTTTCCTCTCCTGGTGCTCGTGTTCTCCATTCAGGCCCCCTTACTAACAATCTCCCCACTTGGAGACTCGGCGCCTTTCCATGCCTCTTTCGTACCGTCTGCAATTTGTCCGCAGGATGAACTGCAAGAGGGGGAACCAATGAGAGACTCGCTGGAGGTGTTTGGTCGGGCACATGTCACTCTCATTTCCCATCACGAAGAAGAATTCACCAGCGGTTCAGCCTGCCACCGCGGATCGACAATAGGGCGTGAAGCCATCCAGCCGTGTTGCGTCCCACTCACAAAAAAGCGACTTGGGAAATGGAGCTCAGGGGCCCTGCACTTCCCAAACCTGCAGAGTTCTAAACGATAACTATCGCCCCAAAATATATTGAGCGCAGGCTACGAAGAGGCGCTGAACGCAAGGCAGAACTGCAGGAAACGGATGTCAACGGGTACATCGGAATGGCCCCGATAGCACATGAAAAGCGCCAGAACGTGGACAATGATGCGGTTGGCCAAAAAGGGCGTATGCGTTTTTTCCTGAATATATTCAGGAAAAAACGCATACGCCCTTTTTGGCCAACCAAGCAACCTGGGAGAGCAAATCAGCACTACAAAGAAATCTCTCGCGCCCCCACCCCGGGGCAAAAGGGCCAGGCGAAAAAAGTCTAAAAACCAGAAAGGCAGGACAGCCCACGGAGTCAAGGGAGCCTTGTTAAGCTGATGGGCGGGATGTCAATGGCCAACAGCCAATCTTCACAAGTGTATCCTCTTTCCCAAACCATGTAAAACACAGAACCACAGAGCATAGGGCACTTCCACACATGGGCGTTGACCTTGGGAAAATGAAAAAATCAACCAGACACAGGGACCCCAAAGTTGAGGGCTGCTGTCTTGACAAGAACCTCCACTCCGGTACACGTTTCATATCCCAGGAAAGAGCCAAGTGGACAAAGACGAGTGGACAAGTGGACAAAGACAAGTGGACAAGTGGACAAGTGGTGCTACGTAGGTCCAATGGAGTGTCACTCAGCCATGAAATCCACGTCATGAGGCTGGTAGCAGCATCCTGAGTGGATTTAGGTACGATCATCCTCAGTGAAATAAGTCCCACAAAAAAAGAAACTTATGATATCACTTATCGAGGGAATGTAAAAATCGCTCCCCATGAACGGAATCCCCAAACAGAACAGAGTCACGCTTTTAGAAAACACACTTATGCCTGCTTCAGGGGAAAGGTGAGGTGCGGTGACGCATAAAACTCGAGTTTGAAATGAGCACAGATACCCTTCCGAAAACCGAATATGGAATGGACACGACCTACTCCTTGCTCAATCAACTGGACTCACCAGACCCTGTTCATCGCACAAGTATCTATCCGACTAGTAAGCATCTTAAAAGCTAAGTCTTGATATCTCTGTGTAAGTGCATCAAGTGTGTGTAAAGCGGCCTAAAACCAGCAGGGAAAATCAGCTCAGACCCATTCTGAGGATACATTTCCAACACAAAGAAGAAACAAGCAGGGCAAAACAGAGAGAAATTCTTCCAAAATGCGTTCAGGGACTGGCATGCAACCAGGATTGACCACATCTACAGCCCCAGCGGCAGAAGACATAAGGCTGGACACTCTTGGGGCTGAGACGATTGGTGAGGTTGGGAAAGCAAATGCAGACCCTTGAAAGGAATCCGTCGTGCTCCCCATTCCATGGCTCCCAACTCTCCAGGTTCAACGCAATCTTCCGACAGCGAAAGCACTCATTGGAAACCCAGCGGATGCTACACCGTGGGATCGGGAAAGCTTTCTGAAACTCACCTCAGTTTTCCTCTCCTGGTGCTCGTGTTCTCCATTCAGGCCCCCTTACTAACAATCTCCCCACTTGGAGACTCGGCGCCTTTCCATGCCTCTTTCGTACCGTCTGCAATTTGTCCGCAGGATGAACTGCAAGAGGGGGAACCAATGAGAGACTCGCTGGAGGTGTTTGGTCGGGCACATGTCACTCTCATTTCCCATCACGAAGAAGAATTCACCAGCGGTTCAGCCTGCCACCGCGGATCGACAATAGGGCGTGAAGCCATCCAGCCGTGTTGCGTCCCACTCACAAAAAAGCGACTTGGGAAATGGAGCTCAGGGGCCCTGCACTTCCCAAACCTGCAGAGTTCTAAACGATAACTATCGCCCCAAAATATATTGAGCGCAGGCTACGAAGAGGCGCTGAACGCAAGGCAGAACTGCAGGAAACGGATGTCAACGGGTACATCGGAATGGCCCCGATAGCACATGAAAAGCGCCAGAACGTGGACAATGATGTGGTTGGCCAAAAAGGGCGTATGCGTTTTTTCCTGAATATATTCAGGAAAAAACGCATACGCCCTTTTTGGCCAACCAAGCAACCTGGGAGAGCAAATCAGCACTACAAAGAAATCTCTCGCCCCCCCCCCGGGGCAAAAGGGCCAGGCGAAAAAAGTCTAAAAACCAGAAAGGCAGGACAGCCCACGGAGTCAAGGGAGCCTTGTTAAGCTGATGGGCGGGATGTCAATGGCCAACAGCCAATCTTCACAAGTGTATCCTCTTTCCCAAACCATGTAAAACACAGAACCACAGAGCATAGGGCACTTCCACACATGGGCGTTGACCTTGGGAAAATGAAAAAATCAACCAGACACAGGGACCCCAAAGTTGAGGGCTGCTGTCTTGACAAGAACCTCCACTCCGGTACACGTTTCATATCCCAGGAAAGAGCCAAGTGGACAAAGACGAGTGGACAAGTGGACAAAGACAAGTGGACAAGTGGACAAGTGGTGCTACGTAGGTCCAATGGAGTGTCACTCAGCCATGAAATCCACGTCATGAGGCTGGTAGCAGCATCCTGAGTGGATTTAGGTACGATCATCCTCAGTGAAATAAGTCCCACAAAAAAAGAAACTTATGATATCACTTATCGAGGGAATGTAAAAATCGCTCCCCATGAACGGAATCCCCAAACAGAACAGAGTCACGCTTTTAGAAAACACACTTATGCCTGCTTCAGGGGAAAGGTGAGGTGCGGTGACGCATAAAACTCGAGTTTGAAATGAGCACAGATACCCTTCCGAAAACCGAATATGGAATGGACACGACCTACTCCTTGCTCAATCAACTGGACTCACCAGACCCTGTTCATCGCACAAGTATCTATCCGACTAGTAAGCATCTTAAAAGCTAAGTCTTGATATCTCTGTGTAAGTGCATCAAGTGTGTGTAAAGCGGCCTAAAACCAGCAGGGAAAATCAGCTCAGACCCATTCTGAGGATACATTTCCAACACAAAGAAGAAACAAGCAGGGCAAAACAGAGAGAAATTCTTCCAAAATGCGTTCAGGGACTGGCATGCAACCAGGATTGACCACATCTACAGCCCCAGCGGCAGAAGACATAAGGCTGGACACTCTTGGGGCTGAGACGATTGGTGAGGTTGGGAAAGCAAATGCAGACCCTTGAAAGGAATCCTGCGTGCTCCCCATTCCATGGCTCCCAACTCTCCAAGTTCAACGCAATCTTCCGACAGCGAAAGCACTCATTGGAAACCCAGCGGATGCTACACCGTGGGATCGGGAAAGCTTTCTGAAACTCACCTCAGTTTTCCTCTCCTGGTGCTCGTGTTCTCCATTCAGGCCCCCTTACTAACAATCTCCCCACTTGGAGACTCGGCGCCTTTCCATGCCTCTTTCGTACCGTCTGCAATTTGTCCGCAGGATGAACTGCAAGAGGGGGAACCAATGAGAGACTCGCTGGAGGTGTTTGATCGGGCACATGTCACTCTCATTTCCCATCACGAAGAAGAATTCACCAGCGGTTCAGCCTGCCACCGCGGATCGACAATAGGGCGTGAAGCCATCCAGCCGTGTTGCGTCCCACTCACAAAAAAGCGACTTGGGAAATGGAGCTCAGGGGCCCTGCACTTCCCAAACCTGCAGAGTTCTAAACGATAACTATCGCCCCAAAATATATTGAGCGCAGGCTACGAAGAGGCGCTGAACGCAAGGCAGAACTGCAGGAAACGGATGTCAACGGGTACATCGGAATGGCCCCGATAGCACATGAAAAGCGCCAGAACGTGGACAATGATGCGGTTGGCCAAAAAGGGCGTATGCGTTTTTTCCTGAATATATTCAGGAAAAAACGCATACGCCCTTTTTGGCCAACCAAGCAACCTGGGAGAGCAAATCAGCACTACAAAGAAATCTCTCGCCCCCCCCCCCCCGGGGCAAAAGGGCCAGGCGAAAAAAGTCTAAAAACCAGAAAGGCAGGACAGCCCACGGAGTCAAGGGAGCCTTGTTAAGCTGATGGGCGGGATGTCAATGGCCAACAGCCAATCTTCACAAGTGTATCCTCTTTCCCAAACCATGTAAAACACAGAACCACAGAGCATAGGGCACTTCCACACATGGGCGTTGACCTTGGGAAAATGAAAAAATCAACCAGACACAGGGACCCCAAAGTTGAGGGCTGCTGTCTTGACAAGAACCTCCACTCCGGTACACGTTTCATATCCCAGGAAAGAGCCAAGTGGACAAAGACGAGTGGACAAGTGGACAAAGACAAGTGGACAAGTGGACAAGTGGTGCTACGTAGGTCCAATGGAGTGTCACTCAGCCATGAAATCCACGTCATGAGGCTGGTAGCAGCATCCTGAGTGGATTTAGGTACGATCATCCTCAGTGAAATAAGTCCCACAAAAAAAGAAACTTATGATATCACTTATCGAGGGAATGTAAAAATCGCTCCCCATGAACGGAATCCCCAAACAGAACAGAGTCACGCTTTTAGAAAACACACTTATGCCTGCTTCAGGGGAAAGGTGAGGTGCGGTGACGCATAAAACTCGAGTTTGAAATGAGCACAGATACCCTTCCGAAAACCGAATATGGAATGGACACGACCTACTCCTTGCTCAATCAACTGGACTCACCAGACCCTGTTCATCGCACAAGTATCTATCCGACTAGTAAGCATCTTAAAAGCTAAGTCTTGATATCTCTGTGTAAGTGCATCAAGTGTGTGTAAAGCGGCCTAAAACCAGCAGGGAAAATCAGCTCAGACCCATTCTGAGGATACATTTCCAACACAAAGAAGAAACAAGCAGGGCAAAACAGAGAGAAATTCTTCCAAAATGCGTTCAGGGACTGGCATGCAACCAGGATTGACCACATCTACAGCCCCAGCGGCAGAAGACATAAGGCTGGACACTCTTGGGGCTGAGACGATTGGTGAGGTTGGGAAAGCAAATGCAGACCCTTGAAAGGAATCCTGCGTGCTCCCCATTCCATGGCTCCCAACTCTCCAGGTTCAACGCAATCTTCCGACAGCGAAAGCACTCATTGGAAACCCAGCGGATGCTACACCGTGGGATCGGGAAAGCTTTCTGAAACTCACCTCAGTTTTCCTCTCCTGGTGCTCGTGTTCTCCATTCAGGCCCCCTTACTAACAATCTCCCCACTTGGAGTCTCGGCGCCTTTCCATGCCTCTTTCGTACCGTCTGCAATTTGTCCGCAGGATGAACTGCAAGAGGGGGAACCAATGAGAGACTCGCTGGAGGTGTTTGGTCGGGCACATGTCACTCTCATTTCCCATCACGAAGAAGAATTCACCAGCGGTTCAGCCTGCCACCGCGGATCGACAATAGGGCGTGAAGCCATCCAGCCGTGTTGCGTCCCACTCACAAAAAAGCGACTTGGGAAATGGAGCTCAGGGGCCCTGCACTTCCCAAACCTGCAGAGTTCTAAACGATAACTATCGCCCCCAAATATATTGAGGTCAGGCTACGAAGAGGCGCTGAACGCAAGGCAGAACTGCAGGAAACGGATGTCAACGGGTACATCGGAATGGCCCCGATAGCACATGAAAAGCGCCAGAACGTGGACAATGATGCGGTTGGCCAAAAAGGGCGTATGCGTTTTTTCCTGAATATATTCAGGAAAAAACGCATACGCCCTTTTTGGCCAACCAAGCAACCTGGGAGAGCAAATCAGCACTACAAAGAAATCTCTCGCCCCCCCCCCGGGGCAAAAGGGCCAGGCGAAAAAAGTCTAAAAACCAGAAAGGCAGGACAGCCCACGGAGTCAAGGGAGCCTTGTTAAGCTGATGGGCGGGATGTCAATGGCCAACAGCCAATCTTCACAAGTGTATCCTCTTTCCCAAACCATGTAAAACACAGAACCACAGAGCATAGGGCACTTCCACACATGGGCGTTGACCTTGGGAAAATGAAAAAATCAACCAGACACGGGGACCCCAAAGTTGAGGGCTGCTGTCTTGACAAGAACCTCCACTCCGGTACACGTTTCATATCCCAGGAAAGAGCCAAGTGGACAAAGACGAGTGGACAAGTGGACAAAGACAAGTGGACAAGTGGACAAGTGGTGCTACGTAGGTCCAATGGAGTGTCACTCAGCCATGAAATCCACGTCATGAGGCTGGTAGCAGCATCCTGAGTGGATTTAGGTACGATCATCCTCAGTGAAATAAGTCCCACAAAAATAGAAACTTATGATATCACTTATCGAGGGAATGTAAAAATCGCTCCCCATGAACGGAATCGCCAAACAGAACAGAGTCACGCTTTTAGAAAACACACTTATGCCTGCTTCAGGGGAAAGGTGAGGTGCGGTGACGCATAAAACTCGAGTTTGAAATGAGCACAGATACCCTTCCGAAAACCGAATATGGAATGGACACGACCTACTCCTTGCTCAATCAACTGGACTCACCAGACCCTGTTCATCGCACAAGTATCTATCCGACTAGTAAGCATCTTAAAAGCTAAGTCTTGATATCTCTGTGTAAGTGCATCAAGTGTGTGTAAAGCGGCCTAAAACCAGCAGGGAAAATCAGCTCAGACCCATTCTGAGGATACATTTCCAACACAAAGAAGAAACAAGCAGGGCAAAACAGAGAGAAATTCTTCCAAAATGCGTTCAGGGACTGGCATGCAACCAGGATTGACCACATCTACAGCCCCAGCGGCAGAAGACATAAGGCTGGACACTCTTGGGGCTGAGACGATTGGTGAGGTTGGGAAAGCAAATGCAGACCCTTGAAAGGAATCCTGCGTGCTCCCCATTCCATGGCTCCCAACTCTCCAGGTTCAACGCAATCTTCCGACAGCGAAAGCACTCATTGGAAACCCAGCGGATGCTACACCGTGGGATCGGGAAAGCTTTCTGAAACTCACCTCAGTTTTCCTCTCCTGGTGCTCGTGTTCTCCATTCAGGCCCCCTTACTAACAATCTCCCCACTTGGAGACTCGGCGCCTTTCCATGCCTCTTTCGTACCGTCTGCAATTTGTCCGCAGGATGAACTGCAAGAGGGGGAACCAATGAGAGACTCGCTGGAGGTGTTTGGTCGGGCACATGTCACTCTCATTTCCCATCACGAAGAAGAATTCACCAGCGGTTCAGCCTGCCACCGCGGATCGACAATAGGGCGTGAAGCCATCCAGCCGTGTTGCGTCCCACTCACAAAAAAGCGACTTGGGAAATGGAGCTCAGGGGCCCTGCACTTCCCAAACCTGCAGAGTTCTAAACGATAACTATCGCCCCAAAATATATTGAGGTCAGGCTACGAAGAGGCGCTGAACGCAAGGCAGAACTGCAGGAAACGGATGTCAACGGGTACATCGGAATGGCCCCGATAGCACATGAAAAGCGCCAGAAGGTGGACAATGATGCGGTTGGCCAAAAAGGGCGTATGCGTTTTTTCCTGAATATATTCAGGAAAAAACGCATACGCCCTTTTTGGCCAACCAAGCAACCTGGGAGAGCAAATCAGCACTACAAAGAAATCTCTCGCCCCCCCCCCCCCCCGGGGCAAAAGGGCCAGGCGAAAAAAGTCTAAAAACCAGAAAGGCAGGACAGCCCACGGAGTCAAGGGAGCCTTGTTAAGCTGATGGGCGGGATGTCAATGGCCAACAGCCAATCTTCACAAGTGTATCCTCTTTCCCAAACCATGTAAAACACAGAACCACAGAGCATAGGGCACTTCCACACATGGGCGTTGACCTTGGGAAAATGAAAAAATCAACCAGACACAGGGACCCCAAAGTTGAGGGCTGCTGTCTTGACAAGAACCTCCACTCCGGTACACGTTTCATATCCCAGGAAAGAGCCAAGTGGACAAAGACGAGTGGACAAGTGGACAAAGACAAGTGGACAAGTGGACAAGTGGTGCTACGTAGGTCCAATGGAGTGTCACTCAGCCATGAAATCCACGTCATGAGGCTGGTAGCAGCATCCTGAGTGGATTTAGGTACGATCATCCCCAGTGAAATAAGTCCCACAAAAAAAGAAACTTATGATATCACTTATCGAGGGAATGTAAAAATCGCTCCCCATGAACGGAATCCCCAAACAGAACAGAGTCACGCTTTTAGAAAACACACTTATGCCTGCTTCAGGGGAAAGGTGAGGTGCGGTGACGCATAAAACTCGAGTTTGAAATGAGCACAGATACCCTTCCGAAAACCGAATATGGAATGGACACGACCTACTCCTTGCTCAATCAACTGGACTCACCAGACCCTGTTCATCGCACAAGTATCTATCCGACTAGTAAGCATCTTAAAAGCTAAGTCTTGATATCTCTGTGTAAGTGCATCAAGTGTGTGTAAAGCGGCCTAAAACCAGCAGGGAAAATCAGCTCAGACCCATTCTGAGGATACATTTCCAACACAAAGAAGAAACAAGCAGGGCAAAACAGAGAGAAATTCTTCCAAAATGCGTTCAGGGACTGGCATGCAACCAGGATTGACCACATCTACAGCCCCAGCGGCAGAAGACATAAGGCTGGACACTCTTGGGGCTGAGACGATTGGTGAGGTTGGGAAAGCAAATGCAGACCCTTGAAAGGAATCCGTCGTGCTCCCCATTCCATGGCTCCCAACTCTCCAGGTTCAACGCAATCTTCCGACAGCGAAAGCACTCATTGGAAACCCAGCGGATGCTACACCGTGGGATCGGGAAAGCTTTCTGAAACTCACCTCAGTTTTCCTCTCCTGGTGCTCGTGTTCTCCATTCAGGCCCCCTTACTAACAATCTCCCCACTTGGAGACTCGGCGCCTTTCCATGCCTCTTTCGTACCGTCTGCAATTTGTCCGCAGGATGAACTGCAAGAGGGGGAACCAATGAGAGACTCGCTGGAGGTGTTTGGTCGGGCACATGTCACTCTCATTTCCCATCACGAAGAAGAATTCACCAGCGGTTCAGCCTGCCACCGCGGATCGACAATAGGGCGTGAAGCCATCCAGCCGTGTTGCGTCCCACTCACAAAAAAGCGACTTGGGAAATGGAGCTCAGGGGCCCTGCACTTCCCAAACCTGCAGAGTTCTAAACGATAACTATCGCCCCAAAATATATTGAGGTCAGGCTACGAAGAGGCGCTGAACGCAAGGCAGAACTGCAGGAAACGGATGTCAACGGGTACATCGGAATGGCCCCGATAGCACATGAAAAGCGCCAGAACGTGGACAATGATGCGGTTGGCCAAAAAGGGCGTATGCGTTTTTTCCTGAATATATTCAGGAAAAAACGCATACGCCCTTTTTGGCCAACCAAGCAACCTGGGAGAGCAAATCAGCACTACAAAGAAATCTCTCGCCCCCCCCCCGGGGCAAAAGGGCCAGGCGAAAAAAGTCTAAAAACCAGAAAGGCAGGACAGCCCACGGAGTCAAGGGAGCCTTGTTAAGCTGATGGGCGGGATGTCAATGGCCAACAGCCAATCTTCACAAGTGTATCCTCTTTCCCAAACCATGTAAAACACAGAACCACAGAGCATAGGGCACTTCCACACATGGGCGTTGACCTTGGGAAAATGAAAAAATCAACCAGACACAGGGACCCCAAAGTTGAGGGCTGCTGTCTTGACAAGAACCTCCACTCCGGTACACGTTTCATATCCCAGGAAAGAGCCAAGTGGACAAAGACGAGTGGACAAGTGGACAAAGACAAGTGGACAAGTGGACAAGTGGTGCTACGTAGGTCCAATGGAGTGTCACTCAGCCATGAAATCCACGTCATGAGGCTGGTAGCAGCATCCTGAGTGGATTTAGGTACGATCATCCTCAGTGAAATAAGTCCCACAAAAAAAGAAACTTATGATATCACTTATCGAGGGAATGTAAAAATCGCTCCCCATGAACGGAATCCCCAAACAGAACAGAGTCACGCTTTTAGAAAACACACTTATGCCTGCTTCAGGGGAAAGGTGAGGTGCGGTGACGCATAAAACTCGAGTTTGAAATGAGCACAGATACCCTTCCGAAAACCGAATATGGAATGGACACGACCTACTCCTTGCTCAATCAACTGGACTCACCAGACCCTGTTCATCGCACAAGTATCTATCCGACTAGTAAGCATCTTAAAAGCTAAGTCTTGATATCTCTGTGTAAGTGCATCAAGTGTGTGTAAAGCGGCCTAAAACCAGCAGGGAAAATCAGCTCAGACCCATTCTGAGGATACATTTCCAACACAAAGAAGAAACAAGCAGGGCAAAACAGAGAGAAATTCTTCCAAAATGCGTTCAGGGACTGGCATGCAACCAGGATTGACCACATCTACAGCCCCAGCGGCAGAAGACATAAGGCTGGACACTCTTGGGGCTGAGACGATTGGTGAGGTTGGGAAAGCAAATGCAGACCCTTGAAAGGAATCCTGCGTGCTCCCCATTCCATGGCTCCCAACTCTCCAGGTTCAACGCAATCTTCCGACAGCGAAAGCACTCATTGGAAACCCAGCGGATGCTACACCGTGGGATCGGGAAAGCTTTCTGAAACTCACCTCAGTTTTCCTCTCCTGGTGCTCGTGTTCTCCATTCAGGCCCCCTTACTAACAATCTCCCCACTTGGAGACTCGGCGCCTTTCCATGCCTCTTTCGTACCGTCTGCAATTTGTCCGCAGGATGAACTGCAAGAGGGGGAACCAATGAGAGACTCGCTGGAGGTGTTTGGTCGGGCACATGTCACTCTCATTTCCCATCACGAAGAAGAATTCACCAGCGGTTCAGCCTGCCACCGCGGATCGACAATAGGGCGTGAAGCCATCCAGCCGTGTTGCGTCCCACTCACAAAAAAGCGACTTGGGAAATGGAGCTCAGGGGCCCTGCACTTCCCAAACCTGCAGAGTTCTAAACGATAACTATCGCCCCAAAATATATTGAGGTCAGGCTACGAAGAGGCGCTGAACGCAAGGCAGAACTGCAGGAAACGGATGTCAACGGGTACATCGGAATGGCCCCGATAGCACATGAAAAGCGCCAGAACGTGGACAATGATGCGGTTGGCCAAAAAGGGCGTATGCGTTTTTTCCTGAATATATTCAGGAAAAAACGCATACGCCCTTTTTGGCCAACCAAGCAACCTGGGAGAGCAAATCAGCACTACAAAGAAATCTCTCGCCCCCCCCCCGGGGCAAAAGGGCCAGGCGAAAAAAGTCTAAAAACCAGAAAGGCAGGACAGCCCACGGAGTCAAGGGAGCCTTGTTAAGCTGATGGGCGGGATGTCAATGGCCAACAGCCAATCTTCACAAGTGTATCCTCTTTCCCAAACCATGTAAAACACAGAACCACAGAGCATAGGGCACTTCCACACATGGGCGTTGACCTTGGGAAAATGAAAAAATCAACCAGACACAGGGACCCCAAAGTTGACGGCTGCTGTCTTGACAAGAACCTCCACTCCGGTACACGTTTCATATCCCAGGAAAGAGCCAAGTGGACAAAGACGAGTGGACAAGTGGACAAAGACAAGTGGACAAGTGGACAAGTGGTGCTACGTAGGTCCAATGGAGTGTCACTCAGCCATGAAATCCACGTCATGAGGCTGGTAGCAGCATCCTGAGTGGATTTAGGTACGATCATCCTCAGTGAAATAAGTCCCACAAAAAAAGAAACTTATGATATCACTTATCGAGGGAATGTAAAAATCGCTCCCCATGAACGGAATCCCCAAACAGAACAGAGTCACGCTTTTAGAAAACACACTTATGCCTGCTTCAGGGGAAAGGTGAGGTGCGGTGACGCATAAAACTCGAGTTTGAAATGAGCACAGATACCCTTCCGAAAACCGAATATGGAATGGACACGACCTACTCCTTGCTCAATCAACTGGACTCACCAGACCCTGTTCATCGCACAAGTATCTATCCGACTAGTAAGCATCTTAAAAGCTAAGTCTTGATATCTCTGTGTAAGTGCATCAAGTGTGTGTAAAGCGGCCTAAAACCAGCAGGGAAAATCAGCTCAGACCCATTCTGAGGATACATTTCCAACACAAAGAAGAAACAAGCAGGGCAAAACAGAGAGAAATTCTTCCAAAATGCGTTCAGGGACTGGCATGCAACCAGGATTGACCACATCTACAGCCCCAGCGGCAGAAGACATAAGGCTGGACACTCTTGGGGCTGAGACGATTGGTGAGGTTGGGAAAGCAAATGCAGACCCTTGAAAGGAATCCTGCGTGCTCCCCATTCCATGGCTCCCAACTCTCCAGGTTCAACGCAATCTTCCGACAGCGAAAGCACTCATTGGAAACCCAGCGGATGCTACACCGTGGGATCGGGAAAGCTTTCTGAAACTCACCTCAGTTTTCCTCTCCTGGTGCTCGTGTTCTCCATTCAGGCCCCCTTACTAACAATCTCCCCACTTGGAGACTCGGCGCCTTTCCATGCCTCTTTCGTACCGTCTGCAATTTGTCCGCAGGATGAACTGCAAGAGGGGGAACCAATGAGAGACTCGCTGGAGGTGTTTGGTCGGGCACATGTCACTCTCATTTCCCATCACGAAGAAGAATTCACCAGCGGTTCAGCCTGCCACCGCGGATCGACAATAGGGCGTGAAGCCATCCAGCCGTGTTGCGTCCCACTCACAAAAAAGCGACTTGGGAAATGGAGCTCAGGGGCCCTGCACTTCCCAAACCTGCAGAGTTCTAAACGATAACTATCGCCCCAAAATATATTGAGGTCAGGCTACGAAGAGGCGCTGAACGCAAGGCAGAACTGCAGGAAACGGATGTCAACGGGTACATCGGAATGGCCCCGATAGCACATGAAAAGCGCCAGAACGTGGACAATGATGCGGTTGGCCAAAAAGGGCGTATGCGTTTTTTCCTGAATATATTCAGGAAAAAACGCATACGCCCTTTTTGGCCAACCAAGCAACCTGGGAGAGCAAATCAGCACTACAAAGAAATCTCTCGCCCCCCCCCCCCGGGGCAAAAGGGCCAGGCGAAAAAAGTCTAAAAACCAGAAAGGCAGGACAGCCCACGGAGTCAAGGGAGCCTTGTTAAGCTGATGGGCGGGATGTCAATGGCCAACAGCCAATCTTCACAAGTGTATCCTCTTTCCCAAACCATGTAAAACACAGAACCACAGAGCATAGGGCACTTCCACACATGGGCGTTGACCTTGGGAAAATGAAAAAATCAACCAGACACAGGGACCCCAAAGTTGAGGGCTGCTGTCTTGACAAGAACCTCCACTCCGGTACACGTTTCATATCCCAGGAAAGAGCCAAGTGGACAAAGACGAGTGGACAAGTGGACAAAGACAAGTGGACAAGTGGACAAGTGGTGCTACGTAGGTCCAATGGAGTGTCACTCAGCCATGAAATCCACGTCATGAGGCTGGTAGCAGCATCCTGAGTGGATTTAGGTACGATCATCCTCAGTGAAATAAGTCCCACAAAAAAAGAAACTTATGATATCACTTATCGAGGGAATGTAAAAATCGCTCCCCATGAACGGAATCCCCAAACAGAACAGAGTCACGCTTTTAGAAAACACACTTATGCCTGCTTCAGGGGAAAGGTGAGGTGCGGTGACGCATAAAACTCGAGTTTGAAATGAGCACAGATACCCTTCCGAAAACCGAATATGGAATGGACACGACCTACTCCTTGCTCAATCAACTGGACTCACCAGACCCTGTTCATCGCACAAGTATCTATCCGACTAGTAAGCATCTTAAAAGCTAAGTCTTGATATCTCTGTGTAAGTGCATCAAGTGTGTGTAAAGCGGCCTAAAACCAGCAGGGAAAATCAGCTCAGACCCATTCTGAGGATACATTTCCAACACAAAGAAGAAACAAGCAGGGCAAAACAGAGAGAAATTCTTCCAAAATGCGTTCAGGGACTGGCATGCAACCAGGATTGACCACATCTACAGCCCCAGCGGCAGAAGACATAAGGCTGGACACTCTTGGGGCTGAGACGATTGGTGAGGTTGGGAAAGCAAATGCAGACCCTTGAAAGGAATCCTGCGTGCTCCCCATTCCATGGCTCCCAACTCTCCAGGTTCAACGCAATCTTCCGACAGCGAAAGCACTCATTGGAAACCCAGCGGATGCTACACCGTGGGATCGGGAAAGCTTTCTGAAACTCACCTCAGTTTTCCTCTCCTGGTGCTCGTGTTCTCCATTCAGGCCCCCTTACTAACAATCTCCCCACTTGGAGACTCGGCGCCTTTCCATGCCTCTTTCGTACCGTCTGCAATTTGTCCGCAGGATGAACTGCAAGAGGGGGAACCAATGAGAGACTCGCTGGAGGTGTTTGGTCGGGCACATGTCACTCTCATTTCCCATCACGAAGAAGAATTCACCAGCGGTTCAGCCTGCCACCGCGGATCGACAATAGGGCGTGAAGCCATCCAGCCGTGTTGCGTCCCACTCACAAAAAAGCGACTTGGGAAATGGAGCTCAGGGGCCCTGCACTTCCCAAACCTGCAGAGTTCTAAACGATAACTATCGCCCCAAAATATATTGAGGTCAGGCTACGAAGAGGCGCTGAACGCAAGGCAGAACTGCAGGAAACGGATGTCAACGGGTACATCGGAATGGCCCCGATAGCACATGAAAAGCGCCAGAACGTGGACAATGATGCGGTTGGCCAAAAAGGGCGTATGCGTTTTTTCCTGAATATATTCAGGAAAAAACGCATACGCCCTTTTTGGCCAACCAAGCAACCTGGGAGAGCAAATCAGCACTACAAAGAAATCTCTCGCCCCCCCCCCCCGGGGCAAAAGGGCCAGGCGAAAAAAGTCTAAAAACCAGAAAGGCAGGACAGCCCACGGAGTCAAGGGAGCCTTGTTAAGCTGATGGGCGGGATGTCAATGGCCAACAGCCAATCTTCACAAGTGTATCCTCTTTCCCAAACCATGTAAAACACAGAACCACAGAGCATAGGGCACTTCCACACATGGGCGTTGACCTTGGGAAAATGAAAAAATCAACCAGACACAGGGACCCCAAAGTTGAGGGCTGCTGTCTTGACAAGAACCTCCACTCCGGTACACGTTTCATATCCCAGGAAAGAGCCAAGTGGACAAAGACGAGTGGACAAGTGGACAAAGACAAGTGGACAAGTGGACAAGTGGTGCTACGTAGGTCCAATGGAGTGTCACTCAGCCATGAAATCCACGTCATGAGGCTGGTAGCAGCATCCTGAGTGGATTTAGGTACGATCATCCTCAGTGAAATAAGTCCCACAAAAAAAGAAACTTATGATATCACTTATCGAGGGAATGTAAAAATCGCTCCCCATGAACGGAATCCCCAAACAGAACAGAGTCACGCTTTTAGAAAACACACTTATGCCTGCTTCAGGGGAAAGGTGAGGTGCGGTGACGCATAAAACTCGAGTTTGAAATGAGCACAGATACCCTTCCGAAAACCGAATATGGA
Organism: Kogia breviceps; assembly: GCF_026419965.1. NCBI lineage: Eukaryota > Metazoa > Chordata > Mammalia > Artiodactyla > Physeteridae > Kogia > Kogia breviceps. Next base: position 996,929 of record NW_026712101.1, read on the forward strand.
ATGGACACGACCTACTCCTTGCTCAATCAACTGGACTCACCAGACCCTGTTCATCGCACAAGTATCTATCCGACTAGTAAGCATCTTAAAAGCTAAGTCTTGATATCTCTGTGTAAGTGCATCAAGTGTGTGTAAAGCGGCCTAAAACCAGCAGGGAAAATCAGCTCAGACCCATTCTGAGGATACATTTCCAACACAAAGAAGAAACAAGCAGGGCAAAACAGAGAGAAATTCTTCCAAAATGCGTTCAGGGACTGGCATGCAACCAGGATTGACCACATCTACAGCCCCAGCGGCAGAAGACATAAGGCTGGACACTCTTGGGGCTGAGACGATTGGTGAGGTTGGGAAAGCAAATGCAGACCCTTGAAAGGAATCCTGCGTGCTCCCCATTCCATGGCTCCCAACTCTCCAGGTTCAACGCAATCTTCCGACAGCGAAAGCACTCATTGGAAACCCAGCGGATGCTACACCGTGGGATCGGGAAAGCTTTCTGAAACTCACCTCAGTTTTCCTCTCCTGGTGCTCGTGTTCTCCATTCAGGCCCCCTTACTAACAATCTCCCCACTTGGAGACTCGGCGCCTTTCCATGCCTCTTTCGTACCGTCTGCAATTTGTCCGCAGGATGAACTGCAAGAGGGGGAACCAATGAGAGACTCGCTGGAGGTGTTTGGTCGGGCACATGTCACTCTCATTTCCCATCACGAAGAAGAATTCACCAGCGGTTCAGCCTGCCACCCCGGATCGACAATAGGGCGTGAAGCCATCCAGCCGTGTTGCGTCCCACTCACAAAAAAGCGACTTGGGAAATGGAGCTCAGGGGCCCTGCACTTCCCAAACCTGCAGAGTTCTAAACGATAACTATCGCCCCAAAATATATTGAGCGCAGGCTACGAAGAGGCGCTGAACGCAAGGCAGAACTGCAGGAAACGGATGTCAACGGGTACATCGGAATGGCCCCGATAGCACATGAAAAGCGCCAGAACGTGGACAATGATGCGGTTGGCCAAAAAGGGCGTATGCGTTTTTTCCTGAATATATTCAGGAAAAAACGCATACGCCCTTTTTGGCCAACCAAGCAACCTGGGAGAGCAAATCAGCACTACAAAGAAATCTCTCGCCCCCCCCCCCCGGGGCAAAAGGGCCAGGCGAAAAAAGTCTAAAAACCAGAAAGGCAGGACAGCCCACGGAGTCAAGGGAGCCTTGTTAAGCTGATGGGCGGGATGTCAATGGCCAACAGCCAATCTTCACAAGTGTATCCTCTTTCCCAAACCATGTAAAACACAGAACCACAGAGCATAGGGCACTTCCACACATGGGCGTTGACCTTGGGAAAATGAAAAAATCAACCAGACACAGGGACCCCAAAGTTGAGGGCTGCTGTCTTGACAAGAACCTCCACTCCGGTACACGTTTCATATCCCAGGAAAGAGCCAAGTGGACAAAGACGAGTGGACAAGTGGACAAAGACAAGTGGACAAGTGGACAAGTGGTGCTACGTAGGTCCAATGGAGTGTCACTCAGCCATGAAATCCACGTCATGAGGCTGGTAGCAGCATCCTGAGTGGATTTAGGTACGATCATCCTCAGTGAAATAAGTCCCACAAAAAAAGAAACTTATGATATCACTTATCGAGGGAATGTAAAAATCGCTCCCCATGAACGGAATCCCCAAACAGAACAGAGTCACGCTTTTAGAAAACACACTTATGCCTGCTTCAGGGGAAAGGTGAGGTGCGGTGACGCATAAAACTCGAGTTTGAAATGAGCACAGATACCCTTCCGAAAACCGAATATGGAATGGACACGACCTACTCCTTGCTCAATCAACTGGACTCACCAGACCCTGTTCATCGCACAAGTATCTATCCGACTAGTAAGCATCTTAAAAGCTAAGTCTTGATATCTCTGTGTAAGTGCATCAAGTGTGTGTAAAGCGGCCTAAAACCAGCAGGGAAAATCAGCTCAGACCCATTCTGAGGATACATTTCCAACACAAAGAAGAAACAAGCAGGGCAAAACAGAGAGAAATTCTTCCAAAATGCGTTCAGGGACTGGCATGCAACCAGGATTGACCACATCTACAGCCCCAGCGGCAGAAGACATAAGGCTGGACACTCTTGGGGCTGAGACGATTGGTGAGGTTGGGAAAGCAAATGCAGACCCTTGAAAGGAATCCTGCGTGCTCCCCATTCCATGGCTCCCAACTCTCCAGGTTCAACGCAATCTTCCGACAGCGAAAGCACTCATTGGAAACCCAGCGGATGCTACACCGTGGGATCGGGAAAGCTTTCTGAAACTCACCTCAGTTTTCCTCTCCTGGTGCTCGTGTTCTCCATTCAGGCCCCCTTACTAACAATCTCCCCACTTGGAGTCTCGGCGCCTTTCCATGCCTCTTTCGTACAGTCTGCAATTTGTCCGCAGGATGAACTGCAAGAGGGGGAACCAATGAGAGACTCGCTGGAGGTGTTTGGTCGGGCACATGTCACTCTCATTTCCCATCACGAAGAAGAATTCACCAGCGGTTCAGCCTGCCACCGCGGATCGACAATAGGGCGTGAAGGCATCCAGCCGTGTTGCGTCCCACTCACAAAAAAGCGACTTGGGAAATGGAGCTCAGGGGCCCTGCACTTCCCAAACCTGCAGAGTTCTAAACGATAACTATCGCCCCAAAATATATTGAGGTCAGGCTACGAAGAGGCGCTGAACGCAAGGCAGAACTGCAGGAAACGGATGTCAACGGGTACATCGGAATGGCCCCGATAGCACATGAAAAGCGCCAGAACGTGGACAATGATGCGGTTGGCCAAAAAGGGCGTATGCGTTTTTTCCTGAATATATTCAGGAAAAAACGCATACGCCCTTTTTGGCCAACCAAGCAACCTGGGAGAGCAAATCAGCACTACAAAGAAATCTCTCGCCCCCCCCCCCCCCCGGGGCAAAAGGGCCAGGCGAAAAAAGTCTAAAAACCAGAAAGGCAGGACAGCCCACGGAGTCAAGGGAGCCTTGTTAAGCTGATGGGCGGGATGTCAATGGCCAACAGCCAATCTTCACAAGTGTATCCTCTTTCCCAAACCATGTAAAACACAGAACCACAGAGCATAGGGCACTTCCACACATGGGCGTTGACCTTGGGAAAATGAAAAAATCAACCAGACACAGGGACCCCAAAGTTGAGGGCTGCTGTCTTGACAAGAACCTCCACTCCGGTACACGTTTCATATCCCAGGAAAGAGCCAAGTGGACAAAGACGAGTGGACAAGTGGACAAAGACAAGTGGACAAGTGGACAAGTGGTGCTACGTAGGTCCAATGGAGTGTCACTCAGCCATGAAATCCACGTCATGAGGCTGGTAGCAGCATCCTGAGTGGATTTAGGTACGATCATCCTCAGTGAAATAAGTCCCACAAAAAAAGAAACTTATGATATCACTTATCGAGGGAATGTAAAAATCGCTCCCCATGAACGGAATCCCCAAACAGAACAGAGTCACGCTTTTAGAAAACACACTTATGCCTGCTTCAGGGGAAAGGTGAGGTGCGGTGACGCATAAAACTCGAGTTTGAAATGAGCACAGATACCCTTCCGAAAACCGAATATGGAATGGACACGACCTACTCCTTGCTCAATCAACTGGACTCACCAGACCCTGTTCATCGCACAAGTATCTATCCGACTAGTAAGCATCTTAAAAGCTAAGTCTTGATATCTCTGTGTAAGTGCATCAAGTGTGTGTAAAGCGGCCTAAAACCAGCAGGGAAAATCAGCTCAGACCCATTCTGAGGATACATTTCCAACACAAAGAAGAAACAAGCAGGGCAAAACAGAGAGAAATTCTTCCAAAATGCGTTCAGGGACTGGCATGCAACCAGGATTGACCACATCTACAGCCCCAGCGGCAGAAGACATAAGGCTGGACACTCTTGGGGCTGAGGCGATTGGTGAGGTTGGGAAAGCAAATGCAGACCCTTGAAAGGAATCCGTCGTGCTCCCCATTCCATGGGTCCCAACTCGCCAGGTTCAACGCAATCTTCCGACAGCGAAAGCACTCATTGGAAACCCAGCGGATGCTACACCGTGGGATCGGGAAAGCTTTCTGAAACTCACCTCAGTTTTCCTCTCCTGGTGCTCGTGTTCTCCATTCAGGCCCCCTTACTAACAATCTCCCCACTTGGAGACTCGGCGCCTTTCCATGCCTCTTTCGTACCGTCTGCAATTTGTCCGCAGGATGAACTGCAAGAGGGGGAACCAATGAGAGACTCGCTGGAGGTGTTTGGTCGGGCACATGTCACTCTCATTTCCCATCACGAAGAAGAATTCACCAGCGGTTCAGCCTGCCACCGCGGATCGACAATAGGGCGTGAAGGCATCCAGCCGTGTTGCGTCCCACTCACAAAAAAGCGACTTGGGAAATGGAGCTCAGGGGCCCTGCACTTCCCAAACCTGCAGAGTTCTAAACGATAACTATCGCCCCAAAATATATTGAGGTCAGGCTACGAAGAGGCGCTGAACGCAAGGCAGAACTGCAGGAAACGGATGTCAACGGGTACATCGGAATGGCCCCGATAGCACATGAAAAGCGCCAGAACGTGGACAATGATGCGGTTGGCCAAAAAGGGCGTATGCGTTTTTTCCTGAATATATTCAGGAAAAAACGCATACGCCCTTTTTGGCCAACCAAGCAACCTGGGAGAGCAAATCAGCACTACAAAGAAATCTCTCGCCCCCCCCCCCGGGGGGCAAAAGGGCCAGGCGAAAAAAGTCTAAAAACCAGAAAGGCAGGTCAGGCCACGGAGTCAAGGGAGCCTTGTTAAGCTGATGGGCGGGATGTCAATGGCCAACAGCCAATCTTCACAAGTGTATCCTCTTTCCCAAACCATGTAAAACACAGAACCACAGAGCATAGGGCACTTCCACACATGGGCGTTGACCTTGGGAAAATGAAAAAATCAACCAGACACAGGGACCCCAAAGTTGAGGGCTGCTGTCTTGACAAGAACCTCCACTCCGGTACACGTTTCATATCCCAGGAAAGAGCCAAGTGGACAAAGACGAGTGGACAAGTGGACAAAGACAAGTGGACAAGTGGACAAGTGGTGCTACGTAGGTCCAATGGAGTGTCACTCAGCCATGAAATCCACGTCATGAGGCTGGTAGCAGCATCCTGAGTGGATTTAGGTACGATCATCCTCAGTGAAATAAGTCCCACAAAAAAAGAAACTTATGATATCACTTATCGAGGGAATGTAAAAATCGCTCCCCATGAACGGAATCCCCAAACAGAACAGAGTCACGCTTTTAGAAAACACACTTATGCCTGCTTCAGGGGAAAGGTGAGGTGCGGTGACGCATAAAACTCGAGTTTGAAATGAGCACAGATACCCTTCCGAAAACCGAATATGGAATGGACACGACCTACTCCTTGCTCAATCAACTGGACTCACCAGACCCTGTTCATCGCACAAGTATCTATCCGACTAGTAAGCATCTTAAAAGCTAAGTCTTGATATCTCTGTGTAAGTGCATCAAGTGTGTGTAAAGCGGCCTAAAACCAGCAGGGAAAATCAGCTCAGACCCATTCTGAGGATACATTTCCAACACAAAGAAGAAACAAGCAGGGCAAAACAGAGAGAAATTCTTCCAAAATGCGTTCAGGGACTGGCATGCAACCAGGATTGACCACATCTACAGCCCCAGCGGCAGAAGACATAAGGCTGGACACTCTTGGGGCTGAGACGATTGGTGAGGTTGGGAAAGCAAATGCAGACCCTTGAAAGGAATCCTGCGTGCTCCCCATTCCATGGCTCCCAACTCTCCAGGTTCAACGCAATCTTCCGACAGCGAAAGCACTCATTGGAAACCCAGCGGATGCTACACCGTGGGATCGGGAAAGCTTTCTGAAACTCACCTCAGTTTTCCTCTCCTGGTGCTCGTGTTCTCCATTCAGGCCCCCTTACTAACAATCTCCCCACTTGGAGACTCGGCGCCTTTCCATGCCTCTTTCGTACCGTCTGCAATTTGTCCGCAGGATGAACTGCAAGAGGGGGAACCAATGAGAGACTCGCTGGAGGTGTTTGGTCGGGCACATGTCACTCTCATTTCCCATCACGAAGAAGAATTCACCAGCGGTTCAGCCTGCCACCGCGGATCGACAATAGGGCGTGAAGCCATCCAGCCGTGTTGCGTCCCACTCACAAAAAAGCGACTTGGGAAATGGAGCTCAGGGGCCCTGCACTTCCCAAACCTGCAGAGTTCTAAACGATAACTATCGCCCCAAAATATATTGAGGTCAGGCTACGAAGAGGCGCTGAACGCAAGGCAGAACTGCAGGAAACGGATGTCAACGGGTACATCGGAATGGCCCCGATAGCACATGAAAAGCGCCAGAACGTGGACAATGATGCGGTTGGCCAAAAAGGGCGTATGCGTTTTTTCCTGAATATATTCAGGAAAAAACGCATACGCCCTTTTTGGCCAACCAAGCAACCTGGGAGAGCAAATCAGCACTACAAAGAAATCTCTCGCCCCCCCCCCCGGGGCAAAAGGGCCAGGCGAAAAAAGTCTAAAAACCAGAAAGGCAGGACAGCCCACGGAGTCAAGGGAGCCTTGTTAAGCTGATGGGCGGGATGTCAATGGCCAACAGCCAATCTTCACAAGTGTATCCTCTTTCCCAAACCATGTAAAACACAGAACCACAGAGCATAGGGCACTTCCACACATGGGCGTTGACCTTGGGAAAATGAAAAAATCAACCAGACACAGGGACCCCAAAGTTGAGGGCTGCTGTCTTGACAAGAACCTCCACTCCGGTACACGTTTCATATCCCAGGAAAGAGCCAAGTGGACAAAGACGAGTGGATAAGTGGACAAAGACAAGTGGACAAGTGGACAAGTGGTGCTACGTAGGTCCAATGGAGTGTCACTCAGCCATGAAATCCACGTCATGAGGCTGGTAGCAGCATCCTGAGTGGATTTAGGTACGATCATCCTCAGTGAAATAAGTCCCACAAAAAAAGAAACTTATGATATCACTTATCGAGGGAATGTAAAAATCGCTCCCCATGAACGGAATCCCCAAACAGAACAGAGTCACGCTTTTAGAAAACACACTTATGCCTGCTTCAGGGGAAAGGTGAGGTGCGGTGACGCATAAAACTCGAGTTTGAAATGAGCACAGATACCCTTCCGAAAACCGAATATGGAATGGACACGACCTACTCCTTGCTCAATCAACTGGACTCACCAGACCCTGTTCATCGCACAAGTATCTATCCGACTAGTAAGCATCTTAAAAGCTAAGTCTTGATATCTCTGTGTAAGTGCATCAAGTGTGTGTAAAGCGGCCTAAAACCAGCAGGGAAAATCAGCTCAGACCCATTCTGAGGATACATTTCCAACACAAAGAAGAAACAAGCAGGGCAAAACAGAGAGAAATTCTTCCAAAATGCGTTCAGGGACTGGCATCCAACCAGGATTGACCACATCTACAGCCCCAGCGGCAGAAGACATAAGGCTGGACACTCTTGGGGCTGAGACGATTGGTGAGGTTGGGAAAGCAAATGCAGACCCTTGAAAGGAATCCTGCGTGCTCCCCATTCCATGGCTCCCAACTCTCCAGGTTCAACGCAATCTTCCGACAGCGAAAGCACTCATTGGAAACCCAGCGGATGCTACACCGTGGGATCGGGAAAGCTTTCTGAAACTCACCTCAGTTTTCCTCTCCTGGTGCTCGTGTTCTCCATTCAGGCCCCCTTACTAACAATCTCCCCACTTGGAGACTCGGCGCCTTTCCATGCCTCTTTCGTACCGTCTGCAATTTGTCCGCAGGATGAACTGCAAGAGGGGGAACCAATGAGAGACTCGCTGGAGGTGTTTGGTCGGGCACATGTCACTCTCATTTCCCATCACGAAGAAGAATTCACCAGCGGTTCAGCCTGCCACCGCGGATCGACAATAGGGCGTGAAGCCATCCAGCCGTGTTGCGTCCCACTCACAAAAAAGCGACTTGGGAAATGGAGCTCAGGGGCCCTGCACTTCCCAAACCTGCAGAGTTCTAAACGATAACTATCGCCCCAAAATATATTGAGGTCAGGCTACGAAGAGGCGCTGAACGCAAGGCAGAACTGCAGGAAACGGATGTCAACGGGTACATCGGAATGGCCCCGATAGCACATGAAAAGCGCCAGAACGTGGACAATGATGCGGTTGGCCAAAAAGGGCGTATGCGTTTTACGCCCTTTTTGGCCAACCAAGCAACCTGGGAGAGCAAATCAGCACTACAAAGAAATCTCTCGCCCCCCCCCCCGGGGCAAAAGGGCCAGGCGAAAAAAGTCTAAAAACCAGAAAGGCAGGACAGCCCACGGAGTCAAGGGAGCCTTGTTAAGCTGATGGGCGGGATGTCAATGGCCAACAGCCAATCTTCACAAGTGTATCCTCTTTCCCAAACCATGTAAAACACAGAACCACAGAGCATAGGGCACTTCCACACATGGGCGTTGACCTTGGGAAAATGAAAAAATCAACCAGACACAGGGACCCCAAAGTTGAGGGCTGCTGTCTTGACAAGAACCTCCACTCCGGTACACGTTTCATATCCCAGGAAAGAGCCAAGTGGACAAAGACGAGTGGACAAGTGGACAAAGACAAGTGGACAAGTGGACAAGTGGTGCTACGTAGGTCCAATGGAGTGTCACTCAGCCATGAAATCCACGTCATGAGGCTGGTAGCAGCATCCTGAGTGGATTTAGGTACGATCATCCTCAGTGAAATAAGTCCCACAAAAAAAGAAACTTATGATATCACTTATCGAGGGAATGTAAAAATCGCTCCCCATGAACGGAATCCCCAAACAGAACAGAGTCACGCTTTTAGAAAACACACTTATGCCTGCTTCAGGGGAAAGGTGAGGTGCGGTGACGCATAAAACTCGAGTTTGAAATGAGCACAGATACCCTTCCGAAAACCGAATATGGAATGGACACGACCTACTCCTTGCTCAATCAACTGGACTCACCAGACCCTGTTCATCGCACAAGTATCTATCCGACTAGTAAGCATCTTAAAAGCTAAGTCTTGATATCTCTGTGTAAGTGCATCAAGTGTGTGTAAAGCGGCCTAAAACCAGCAGGGAAAATCAGCTCAGACCCATTCTGAGGATACATTTCCAACACAAAGAAGAAACAAGCAGGGCAAAACAGAGAGAAATTCTTCCAAAATGCGTTCAGGGACTGGCATGCAACCAGGATTGACCACATCTACAGCCCCAGCGGCAGAAGACATAAGGCTGGACACTCTTGGGGCTGAGACGATTGGTGAGGTTGGGAAAGCAAATGCAGACCCTTGAAAGGAATCCTGCGTGCTCCCCATTCCATGGCTCCCAACTCTCCAGGTTCAACGCAATCTTCCGACAGCGAAAGCACTCATTGGAAACCCAGCGGATGCTACACCGTGGGATCGGGAAAGCTTTCTGAAACTCACCTCAGTTTTCCTCTCCTGGTGCTCGTGTTCTCCATTCAGGCCCCCTTACTAACAATCTCCCCACTTGGAGACTCGGCGCCTTTCCATGCCTCTTTCGTACCGTCTGCAATTTGTCCGCAGGATGAACTGCAAGAGGGGGAACCAATGAGAGACTCGCTGGAGGTGTTTGGTCGGGCACATGTCACTCTCATTTCCCATCACGAAGAAGAATTCACCAGCGGTTCAGCCTGCCACCGCGGATCGACAATAGGGCGTGAAGCCATCCAGCCGTGTTGCGTCCCACTCACAAAAAAGCGACTTGGGAAATGGAGCTCAGGGGCCCTGCACTTCCCAAACCTGCAGAGTTCTAAACGATAACTATCGCCCCAAAATATATTGAGCGCAGGCTACGAAGAGGCGCTGAACGCAAGGCAGAACTGCAGGAAACGGATGTCAACGGGTACATCGGAATGGCCCCGATAGCACATGAAAAGCGCCAGAACGTGGACAATGATGCGGTTGGCCAAAAAGGGCGTATGCGTTTTTTCCTGAATATATTCAGGAAAAAACGCATACGCCCTTTTTGGCCAACCAAGCAACCTGGGAGAGCAAATCAGCACTACAAAGAAATCTCTCGCCCCCCCCCCCCGGGGCAAAAGGGCCAGGCGAAAAAAGTCTAAAAACCAGAAAGGCAGGACAGCCCACGGAGTCAAGGGAGCCTTGTTAAGCTGATGGGCGGGATGTCAATGGCCAACAGCCAATCTTCACAAGTGTATCCTCTTTCCCAAACCATGTAAAACACAGAACCACAGAGCATAGGGCACTTCCACACATGGGCGTTGACCTTGGGAAAATGAAAAAATCAACCAGACACAGGGACCCCAAAGTTGAGGGCTGCTGTCTTGACAAGAACCTCCACTCCGGTACACGTTTCATATCCCAGGAAAGAGCCAAGTGGACAAAGACGAGTGGACAAGTGGACAAAGACAAGTGGACAAGTGGACAAGTGGTGCTACGTAGGTCCAATGGAGTGTCACTCAGCCATGAAATCCACGTCATGAGGCTGGTAGCAGCATCCTGAGTGGATTTAGGTACGATCATCCTCAGTGAAATAAGTCCCACAAAAAAAGAAACTTATGATATCACTTATCGAGGGAATGTAAAAATCGCTCCCCATGAACGGAATCCCCAAACAGAACAGAGTCACGCTTTTAGAAAACACACTTATGCCTGCTTCAGGGGAAAGGTGAGGTGCGGTGACGCATAAAACTCGAGTTTGAAATGAGCACAGATACCCTTCCGAAAACCGAATATGGAATGGACACGACCTACTCCTTGCTCAATCAACTGGACTCACCAGACCCTGTTCATCGCACAAGTATCTATCCGACTAGTAAGCATCTTAAAAGCTAAGTCTTGATATCTCTGTGTAAGTGCATCAAGTGTGTGTAAAGCGGCCTAAAACCAGCAGGGAAAATCAGCTCAGACCCATTCTGAGGATACATTTCCAACACAAAGAAGAAACAAGCAGGGCAAAACAGAGAGAAATTCTTCCAAAATGCGTTCAGGGACTGGCATGCAACCAGGATTGACCACATCTACAGCCCCAGCGGCAGAAGACATAAGGCTGGACACTCTTGGGGCTGAGACGATTGGTGAGGTTGGGAAAGCAAATGCAGACCCTTGAAAGGAATCCGTCGTGCTCCCCATTCCATGGCTCCCAACTCTCCAGGTTCAACGCAATCTTCCGACAGCGAAAGCACTCATTGGAAACCCAGCGGATGCTACACCGTGGGATCGGGAAAGCTTTCTGAAACTCACCTCAGTTTTCCTCTCCTGGTGCTCGTGTTCTCCATTCAGGCCCCCTTACTAACAATCTCCCCACTTGGAGACTCGGCGCCTTTCCATGCCTCTTTCGTACCGTCTGCAATTTGTCCGCAGGATGAACTGCAAGAGGGGGAACCAATGAGAGACTCGCTGGAGGTGTTTGGTCGGGCACATGTCACTCTCATTTCCCATCACGAAGAAGAATTCACCAGCGGTTCAGCCTGCCACCGCGGATCGACAATAGGGCGTGAAGCCATCCAGCCGTGTTGCGTCCCACTCACAAAAAAGCGACTTGGGAAATGGAGCTCAGGGGCCCTGCACTTCCCAAACCTGCAGAGTTCTAAACGATAACTATCGCCCCCAAATATATTGAGGTCAGGCTACGAAGAGGCGCTGAACGCAAGGCAGAACTGCAGGAAACGGATGTCAACGGGTACATCGGAATGGCCCCGATAGCACATGAAAAGCGCCAGAACGTGGACAATGATGCGGTTGGCCAAAAAGGGCGTATGCGTTTTTTCCTGAATATATTCAGGAAAAAACGCATACGCCCTTTTTGGCCAACCAAGCAACCTGGGAGAGCAAATCAGCACTACAAAGAAATCTCTCGCCCCCCCCCGGGGCAAAAGGGCCAGGCGAAAAAAGTCTAAAAACCAGAAAGGCAGGACAGCCCACGGAGTCAAGGGAGCCTTGTTAAGCTGATGGGCGGGATGTCAATGGCCAACAGCCAATCTTCACAAGTGTATCCTCTTTCCCAAACCATGTAAAACACAGAACCACAGAGCATAGGGCACTTCCACACATGGGCGTTGACCTTGGGAAAATGAAAAAATCAACCAGACACAGGGACCCCAAAGTTGAGGGCTGCTGTCTTGACAAGAACCTCCACTCCGGTACACGTTTCATATCCCAGGAAAGAGCCAAGTGGACAAAGACGAGTGGACAAGTGGACAAAGACAAGTGGACAAGTGGACAAGTGGTGCTACGTAGGTCCAATGGAGTGTCACTCAGCCATGAAATCCACGTCATGAGGCTGGTAGCAGCATCCTGAGTGGATTTAGGTACGATCATCCTCAGTGAAATAAGTCCCACAAAAAAAGAAACTTATGATATCACTTATCGAGGGAATGTAAAAATCGCTCCCCATGAACGGAATCCCCAAACAGAACAGAGTCACGCTTTTAGAAAACACACTTATGCCTGCTTCAGGGGAAAGGTGAGGTGCGGTGACGCATAAAACTCGAGTTTGAAATGAGCACAGATACCCTTCCGAAAACCGAATATGGAATGGACACGACCTACTCCTTGCTCAATCAACTGGACTCACCAGACCCTGTTCATCGCACAAGTATCTATCCGACTAGTAAGCATCTTAAAAGCTAAGTCTTGATATCTCTGTGTAAGTGCATCAAGTGTGTGTAAAGCGGCCTAAAACCAGCAGGGAAAATCAGCTCAGACCCATTCTGAGGATACATTTCCAACACAAAGAAGAAACAAGCAGGGCAAAACAGAGAGAAATTCTTCCAAAATGCGTTCAGGGA